>NC_068982.1:58147844-58150958 GCF_001194135.2 Octopus bimaculoides | reverse complement strand
ATATATATATGTATACACCCCCCCCCCACACACACACACATACACTCACACACGCACATACGCATATAAAGCACAAGATAATAAATGCAGCTTTATTTAAGTCTGTTCTTTTTTTTATTTTTTCTTCACCTGAAACAGAACGGTCTGTGAATTTGTCTTGTGAGTGTTTCAATATATTCCTGACCAAGGCAGTTGCAACATTTTAGCTATACATATGGGAGCAGTAAATCATGACAGGGAGCATTTATTGTATATGGTTAATGACTTCACAGGGATGATAGAATACTTTGGGGTTCTCTAAATGATCGATATCTCTCGAGAACCTTTAATGTAGTCTCGTCTTGTTATATTCACTATTCCCCACTTCAGCTGGTTGTTTAGTTCTTTTTCCTTTAACCCTTTGCAGTATGTTATTGTTATTCTTTAGTCCACAATTAGTCTTCGTAAAAAGAGCTATGATCAAGGAATTCAGTCATAAACATATTATTTTTCTCTCCGGCATTACATATCTAGGACTGCATAATCCAATGTACCCTTCATTTTTATGACATTCGAGTATAATTTGATTGAGATTGGACTGTGTTTTGTTGAAAGTTAACTGTGTGGTAAGTAGCTTGCTTACCAACCACATGGTTCCGCGTTCAGTCCCACTGCGTGGCACCTTGGGCAAGTGTTTTCTACTATAGCCACGGGCTGACCAAAGCCTTGTGAGTGGATTTGGTAGACGGAAACTGAAAGAAGCCCATTGTATATATATGTGTGTGTGTGTGTGTGCATGTGTTTGTGTGTCTGTGTTTGGCCCTCCAACATCACTTGACAACCGATGCTGGTTGTCCCCGTAACTTAGCAGTTCGGCAAAAGAGACCGATAGAATAAGTACTAGGCTTACAAAGAATAAGTCCTGGGTTCAATTTGCTCGACTAAAGGTGGTGCTCCAGCATGGCCACAGTCAAATGACTGAAACAAGTAAAAGAGTAACCATCTAATAGCTTTTACATTGATTCATCCAAGCATTGACAAGACTGGTACCAGTTATATCGCTTGAAGTGGATGGAAGTTGTGGACAAGCAGGGTCCAGGAACGCATGGGACAAAGTACTAAAGGCTGATCTCAAAACACTGAGCCTTATGAAAGAGATGAGAAAGGACTGAGATATAAGGAGCCTTGTTGTACTCAAGAAGACCCGACCACCACAGTAGAATTGATACCGATGCTGGTGTCACAGAAAAAAGTACCCTGTACATTCTGTAAAGTGGTTGGCATTAGGAAGGCCATCCAGCTGTAGAAACAAGCCCTGGTTAAGCAGTCAGCAGAAATTGGCACAGTCTTCTAACTTTCTAGTTCCTGTGGAACTGTCCAACCCATGCCAGCATGGAAAATCGATATTAAATGATGATGATGATGACGACGACGACGATGACCACGAGTGTGTGTGTGCAAGTTGAGTAATACAAACAGGAAAATTAGAACTCATAATATAAGTTGTATTTATTTAACCAACAGAAGTTACAAAGTGACTCAAGGCTTTTTCGTGCCAGCTCAAGTTACTCAGTAACTTCTGCTCAATAAATAAAAACCTTAAATGTATGTATTTGGTGGTAATGATGATGAAGATGATGATGATGATGATGATGATGATGATGACAATACCAATGATGATGAAGAGGAAGAGGACAACAACAATAACTATGACAACAACAATGATGATGATGATAACAATGATGATGACAATGATGATGATGACAATGATTACATTGACAACAATGATGATGATGATAATTACCATAATGATGAAGATGATGATGGTTGATCATGTTGAAGAGCATCATCATAATCATGTTCATGATGATGATGGTTACGATAATGCTGCTATTACTGATGATAATGAAGATGATATCTTTAATGACAGTGATGAGGAGGACAGCAATGAAAATAGTAATGCTGACGATGGTGATAATGGTGATGCTGATGATGATGTTAATGATGTTGATGATTACGACAACAACAAAAACATAGAAACCAATAATGATGGTGAGGAGAAGGAGGAGGTGGACAACAAGAACAATGATGCTGATGGCAATGACAACAATCAAGATGGTGATAGTGGTAGTGGTGATGTTGGTGATGATGATGGCGGTGGATGTGGTTGGTTGATGGTGGTGATGATGATGATGATGATGATGATCATCATCATCATGGTGGTAGTGGTCATCATGGTTCTGGTTGTGGTCATGGCGATGACGATAATGAGTGGGGGGTGATGTTGGTGGGAGGTGAGGATAAAGATGGAAGTAGTGTTGATGAAAATGATGGTGGTGGTGCTCGTCATCATGGTGACGACCTGGTGGTGGGAAATGATAATTTCAATGGGATGTGATGATGAAGATATGATGATGATGATGCAGATGGCATTCGTGGTGGCAATGATGATGACAATGGTGATGATGGTGGCAATAATGCTGATTATGATGATGCTGATGATGATGGTAAGGGTGATTGTGATGGTCGCAATGATGATATTGATAATGCTGATGAGGAGAAGGAAGATGGGGAATCAGTAGGAGTAATGTTGCTCTAGGTTATAGTAGCGGTGTTGGTAGAAGTGGTGGTGGTGCTGTTGGCGGTCACATCGGTCATGGTGATGATCGTGGTACTGATGCTGATGCTGGTGGTAGTGGTAGTAGTGGTGGTGGTGCTCTTTGGTGGCTCGGTTCCCGCAATATATATTTACCTGATTTGACTGCAATCGTAATGCAGGGTATTAAATAACATGTAGAACAGAATCGTAGAGTGACAATGCAAAATTACGAAGAAAAATAGTTGCCATCAAAGTAAAATGTTATCTGCCCATTATTGACGCCGAAACATCAGGAACTGACATTGAAATGGGTCAAATTCAAATGAAGAATTTTCTACACCATGCCTTCTTGATGCCATTATATATCTACAGATGCAAAACAAACAAGACAGCACTTGTGTGTATCTGCATTTGTTTATGTATACGTATGCAGGTGTACACATGTATATACATGTATAGGTGTGTGTGTAAATATATATACATTTGTATATAGATATATATATGTATAAATATATATATATATATATATATATATA
>NC_068982.1:58142901-58143069 GCF_001194135.2 Octopus bimaculoides | reverse complement strand
TATATATATATATATATATATATATATATATATATATATATATGTGTGTATATATAATATATATATAATGCACATGTATCTATATATGTATGTATGTATGTATATATGCATATACGATATATATATATATATATATATATATATATATATATATATATATATATATAC
>NC_068982.1:58134099-58142891 GCF_001194135.2 Octopus bimaculoides | reverse complement strand
ACACACACACACACATCCATACATATATATATATATTAATACACACACACACACATACCTATATATACACACACACATATATATAGTGAGAGAGAGAGATACATATATATGTGTATATATGTCTATGTATGCATATATATATATATATATATATATATATATATATATATATATATATATATATGCATACATAGACATATATACACATATATGTCTCTCTCTCTCACTATATATATGTGTGTGTATATATAAGTATATATATATAGGTATATATATGTATATATATATATATATATATATATATACATATAAGTTTAAGTATTTATATGTATGTGTGTGTACTTGTGCATGTGTATATATGTTTGTACACATTTATGTGTGTACATATGCACTCTTTACTTGTAAGGCTGTCAACTTGTGTTCTCTGGCTTACTAGTCAATGTGCCTTAAGATGTAACTGATTGAAGTTCTCTCCTTCGTCTCTGCTGCTGCCTCAGCCAAACTTAAACACTATACTGCCACCAGAACAGAGGGCTAGGAAATGGTTCCTGAGGCTGGAAAGGCTTGAATAAATGTCAGCTTTAAGCCATCATTTCTCTCCAAGACTTGTCTATTACGTCTTGTAATATGTAAGCATTTTCCCCCTGCAATGCAAAACAAAAATGAATAAAAAATAAATAAATAGTAATAGATGTAAAAGTATAAATTTTATTCTTTCTGTTTCTTTTTTGTTTTTTTCTTACTCTTAGAACAAAGAAGACAGAATTTTCTTGATAGAATTGTGTGCCAGTGGAAGGAGAAAGATTTGTGTAACCATTTCTGTGGTTAGACAAACAAACAAACAAATGGTGATGATGATGATGGTGATGATGATGATGATGAAGAAGGTGAAGAAGAAGAAATGGTCTTTTGCTTTTTCTTCATGAATTTTTTCATTCTCTAGTTAGTTTATTCTTTATTGTGTACTTATGTTTATTTATTTGCATTGTCCTTCTGGTTTTTCTTATTTTTTTCTTGATTGCTTTTCTACTGATTTTCCTTTCTCACTCACCACTATTTCTCTCTCTCTCAGTATATATGTGTATATACGTATGTATATGTATGTGTGTGTTTCTGTGTGTGTATGTGTGTGTATATATACTTATATACATATGCACACACACACACACATACATACATACATATATATATGAATATACATACACACACACACACACACACACACACACACATATATATATATATATATATATATATATATATATTTATATGTATGTATATATATATATGTATATACCTATATATATTGACAGATAAATAAATGACAGATAGGTGTGTATATATACATTCATATGTTTTTGTGATAGGGTGTGTATACACACACATAGATATCAGTCTGTTTATTTTGTTTGTTTTGATAAAGTCATGTCTAAGAAAGGAAGGACCAAAAAAAAAGAAATCAAAGATCAAAAGTCAAAAAAAAGAGAAAATTAAAATTCAAAGAGTAGTATAGGATTAGTAAAGCATAGAATAAAAAAAAAGGAGCTGAAAAGGAGCAAAGGGAAAGGTATTGTAAAAATAAATAAGAAATTTGTAAAAGTAGGGAGTTTACAGGTATGATGGTGGACCACAGCTTTCTAATGAAGGTTTTGTGGACCATGTCCCTACTTACTTGAATATGTTAGTCTTCTTTATTGGAAACAGAAGGAAAAGAATGGGAATTATTGAATGGTGTACAGAAAAACAGTAGGTAAATAAATCAATAGATAGATAATAACTAAGTGTTCAATAATTAAAAGAGCTAAAAGTATTGTTACGCAATATAGAATTGTTGTATCAATCGTTTCATTATTTAATATTGGTTTCAAATTTTGGCACAAGGCCAGTAATTTTAGGGGATAGGTAAGTTAATCACATCGACCCCAAAAAGACAAAAGGCAAAGTTGACCCCAGTGGTATTTGAACTCAGAATGTAAAGATGGATGAAATGCCGCTAAGTATTTTGTCCAGCATGCTAATGATCCTTATTTCTTTATTGCCCACAAGGAGCTAAACATAGAGGGGACAAACAAGGACAGACAAAGGAATTAAGTTGATTACATCGACCCCAGTGCATAACTGGTACTTAATTTATCGACCCCGAAAAGATGAAAGGCAAAGTTGACCTTGGCGGAATTTGAACTCAGAACGTAACAGCAGATGAGACACCGCCAAGCATTTCGCCTGGCATGCTAACATTTCTGCCAGCTCGCCACCTTCTAATGATTCTGCCAGCTAGCTACCCTTCCTTTATCTAAAACTGATTTCAAATTTTGGAACAAGGCCAACAGTTTCGGAGGAGCAGGTAAGTCAATTACATCGACCCCAGTGTCCAACTGGTACTTATTTTATTGACCCCAAAAGTAAAGATGACTTTGACAGAATTTGAACTCACAACATAAAGACAGACAAAATGCCACTAAGCATTTTACCTGACATGCTAACAATTCTGCCAAGTCACCACCTTTCCATAATTTGATATTGTTTGCAGCTAATTACAAGATTTTTGCAAAGAAGAAGGACAGCTTTGCATTTTAGTAAATAGAATAGTTGTGCAACATTCTTCTTAAGATCATCATCGTCATCATTGTAATTTAATGTGTCATTTTCCATGTTGGCATAAGTTGGATGGTTCAACATAAACCAGTAGCCAGAGGGCTGTGTTGAGCTCCAATATCTGCTTTGGTCTGTCTTCTAGAAATTGATGCCTTTCCTAATGCCAACCACTCCGCAGAGCATACTTGGTGCTTTTTCCATGGTACCAACACAGGCGAGGCCACCAAGCATCCACAAAACAAGATCCCTCACCTGAGTTAGGTACAGTATTGAAGGATATGAAAGTATGATAGAAGGACAGGAGAATGTGTCTTGCAGCAGAGACAATAAAGGTATTAGTAATTGAATCAATACACGTGTTTTCCTGAAATTCTAGGATACTACAAGAATAAAATCTTCAGGTCATAATTTTTCTTTCCTGTAGAACTTGAATGTTTTCGTCATCCTATATTATATATGTATAATGAATTAGACTGTCTACATGTTTCAATTAATTTTGAAAGTTAACATGGCATTGTGAGCAAGTAATTTTGTAGATGCAGGCATAGGTGGAGGAGTGGCTGAGTGGAAAGAAACTTGCTTCCCAACCACATGGTTCCTGGTTTAGTCCCACTGTGTGGCACCTTGGGCAAGTGTCTTTTGCTATAGCCTCAGGCCGACCAAAGCATTGTGAGTGGAGGTGGTAGACAGAAACTGAATGAAGCTCATCGTATATATGTATATATATATATATATATATATATATATGGCCTCTCATACCTTTCTAATTTCAGGAGTCTTAATATTTGGTAAACCAAATTTCTTTGGCATTTAAATGGACCATATCCAACCAAACTATTCTACCTGTTTTATACTCATACTGACTAGATCTGGCCTTTCACCCCTTTCCTGCAATATCCTTCAAAAAGTAAACAATCGCATCATCAAATTCTCAAAGCAATCAAATGATGCCTGATTAATTAAAAACTGTGAACAAATATGCATGATGCTTGAGAGAGTAATCTGAATGCTAAAGGGTCAAACGACAATAAGAATCTAGAGGAAAACTCAAAAGTATTTCTACACCATATCAAGATTGCATTAAATATCAATGATATTCATTTTGAAGTTTACATTCTTTTGCCTTATTTTTTTCCCCTTAATTTGTTGTTGTTGCTGATGCTACAGCTGATGATAATCTTCTTCTTCTCCTTTTTCTTCTTCTTCTTGCTGCTGCTGCTGCTACTACTACTACTACTACTACCACTACTACTACTACCACTACTACTACTACCAGCACCACCAGCACCAGCACCACCACCACTACCACCACCACCACCACTACTACTACTACTACTACTATCAGCTCTGGTTGAGAGGAGACCTATGATCAAAGATATTTCAGCCACAACCATTCTCTCTTTTTAAGTGTATCTAGAAAAAACATAATCTAAAATAAGTCCTTCCCATTTTTCTTTTTTTTTTTTAAAGCAGTCGGGTGTAATTCAAGGGAGATTTAACAGCTATTCCTTGCAAGTCAAATTACTTCTCAGAGACCTCCTCCTTTGGCTCATTTCTTTGTGTTTGCCTTTTGTGTTTAATGTTGGAACTTTACAAATCCAAACATATATCGATATATAACGATTCTTTTCCACATGGCAGTCAAGAAATCATGCTATATTCTATTGTCATTCAACACTATCTTTTTAAAGGAATTTTATGATTTACACAGAATGATTCTACAAATATTCCCATTAAAACCACTTAAGATACCGTAATGGAAGTTTGCACAATTTGCTTTTAAGTTTTATGGACTATGTAGTTTGTCAATATGAATTTTCAGCTGTCAGCTAGGATTGAACTAGTTTCAACATCCTAACTCTGATATCTAACATCTAACCTGTTAGATATAAAATAACAAAAGCAATGAAGATAATCATTTATGACCAAAGATGCACAGGCACAGCTGTCTGGTTAAAATGCTTGCTTTGCAACCATGTGGTTTCGCTGACTTCATCGAATTTTTTGAAGAATGAGAGGTCACTAATGGGTGACCTGCAGGTAGGTGGAGGAAGATATCCTGGGGAAAATTAAGGAGACTGTAAGAGGAATTCGTGATGGTGACCTTATAAACAAGACCGATAGTTAAGTAAGTAAAGATACCTCTTTGGTCATGAATGACAATGGGATTGCACCTAGAAAGTTACCCTCTGAGGCACAAGTCCAAGTAAGGTTGTTTATGGAAGACCAGCAGTTGCCCATGCATACTAGCCTCCCCTCTCCATGCCACTGATGTTATCCAAGGGAAAGACAAAGCCAATACAGCTTGGCACTAGTGACACCCCAACTCATTTCTACAGATAAGTGAACTGGAGTAATGTGAAATAAAGTGTTTTGCTCAAGAACACAACACACAGCCTGAGCTGGGAAATGAACTCACAACCTCACGGCCATATGCTTGATGCT
The DNA here is from genome assembly GCF_001194135.2 of Octopus bimaculoides. Taxonomy (NCBI): domain Eukaryota; kingdom Metazoa; phylum Mollusca; class Cephalopoda; order Octopoda; family Octopodidae; genus Octopus; species Octopus bimaculoides. The sequence continues at coordinate 58,137,851 of NC_068982.1, read as the reverse complement.
CTAACCACTGAGCTATGCACCTTCAAGACTAATACCAGTATGGAAAAACAAATATTAAAATAAATGCAATGATAGTAATGGAGTAGTAGGCTGGAGAGCTGATCATGGGCAATACCGTGTCTGTCTTTTATGATTAACTTATTGAAGAAAAAAATTTAAGGGCTGAACTAGAGTGGTCATATCCAGAACACCAATTACTAGCCAGAGCCAACCCCTCTCTGACCTGATCCTTAAATGTGGTTCCCTTAAAAACTGCAAAAGGGTCTCAGAAGAGAAGTTACTGAGCAGTTACCAATTAACATATTACAGCTAATCAAAACAGAGTCACAGTATCCAGTTTTTTTTCATCTGGATTGGTTAAATTTAATGAAAATAGTGGGTGAGATGTGTCCTTAGATGATGTCACTTATGCAAAGGCTCTTTGCTACACTCAAACCACAAATTATATTGAGTGAAAACAAGTCTAAATTTAGAAAAAGATAGGTTACATGGCAAGTGACAGGTGATTATAGTACTGAGTATTAAATGATTGTTGCAAAAATATCAGTTAAAATCTCATTATTATATGAATGATAGCATTTTTGGTAAAAATTATATAATATTTAATTGAATCTGTTGAACTTTTAAGTGTTGCTTGACTGAAAAACACATGCATTGACACCACATAGTTTTTATTGATTTTTTTTTCTTAAAAATTAATTATGAATTTTTTAAAATAAAAAATGTGAACTGTCAACGTGTGTGTTTTTCAATATGGTTGTACTTCAAAGTAGAACAGATATCACTTATCTTTTTCAGCATACAGATCGTGTATCTATAAATGCAGGAAGTTACATAATACGTTTTATGTGAGAACCATGATATAGCCATAATTATACCATCTGTTTCTTTTAGGTGGGGTGGAATTTCAGGTATAGTGTACATCAATCTGAGAAATCCAGACATTTTTATGAGTGCAGAACAACTGGAATAACTACCTGGATGTGTGAAAGCTAGCTAAGGTCATTGGTTAAAGTAGCCTCATATGGGTCAGTGGTATTAGAATTAGGTGGAAATTTGATGCTTGTTGCTAGGGGAAATAAAATTTTTCTTTGATTCATTTTATACAAGAATTTTCAGCATTATGAAAGTCGCTGATTAAGTATAATTACCATCGAGACTTGTCAACATTGTAACTGATGAAGAAGTAAGCTGATGACTACTAAAACTTTGTTCCAAGTTTCTGTGCTCTGAGTTCAAATTCTGCTAAGGTTATCTTTGTCTTTCATTATTTCAGGGACTATGAATAAAGTAACCAATCAAGTGCTGGTGCAACATGTGTCCCTTTAGTTGCCATATCTGAGGTTCCTGGATGATTCTCTACGTCAATGGTGATGGGGTTGAATGTTTGTGTCTGCTTGGGCCCCCATAATCAGTTGTGAAAGCAAGTATATATTTATACCAAGTTATCCGCACTAAATTACAACTATTCATACATACTCTCTCTCTTTACTCTTTTATTTGTTACAGTCATTTGACTGCGGCCATGCTGGAGCACCGCCTTTAGTCGAGCAAATCGACCCCAGGACTTATTCTTTGGATGCCTAGTACTTATTCTATCGGTTACTTTTGCCAAACCGCTAAGTTACGGGGACATAAACACACCAGCATCGGTTGTCACGCGATGTTGGGAGGACAAACACAGACATACAAACATATACACATACATACATATATATATATATGCATATATACGACAGGCTTCTTTCAGTTTCTGTCTACCAAATCCACTCACAAGGCTTTGGTCGGCCCGAGGCTATAGTAGAAGACACTTGCCCAAGGTACCATGCAGTGGGACTGAACCCGGAACCATGTGGTTGGTAAGCAAGTTACTTACCACACAGCCAATAAATAAATACATACACACGAACGCATATAAACATATAAATATGAGGATAGATAGAGAAATAGATAAACAGAGATGTGTGTGTGTGTGTGTGTGTGTGTGTGTGTAGCATACAGTTATCAAAAGTTAGAAAGTTAAAGGTAACTCCAGCAGTTTGTATGGCTTTGATGACATCTCAAGTTCAGGACTTTGCTCCAAAGAAAACACTTACAAGGATAATTGGTACCATATGATGGTACCATGATGGTACAGGTATGCTGGTTTCACCGCTGAGTCATAAAAATAGATTTATTTTCCCCTTTTATTTACAAGAAGTAAAGATATAGGAGGTGACGGGAGGAGGTTGCAAAAAATATTGATTTCTAACAAAATTTAGGGGATAGCTAAAGTTGATCAAGTTGATTCCAGAAGTTGTCTGGTGTGATATTTTATTGATCTAGGAAGAATAAATGCAGAACTGACATCTGTGAGATTTGAGTTAAGAACATAAAGTTAACACCGCAAAGCATTTTGTTTAACATTCTACCATTTCTGCCTATCATACCTTCATCTTTCAGGTAGAGATTAACAAAGATGTCTATATTTTATTTATCTGTTTTTTTTTTTGTTTTTGTTTTTTACTTATTTCAAGCAGTGGATTGTTAGCATCTTTATATTCTGAGTTCAAATCCTGCTGAGGTGAATTTTGCCTTTCATCCTTTTGAAGTTGATAAAGTAAGTACCAGTTAAGCACTTGGTTCGATCTAATTGACTTAGACTCTCCCCAAAACTGCTGCCCTTGTGCTAGATATTTGAAACCAGTATTTGAAGGGCTAAGGACAATGAATGTGAGTAGTGGAGGAAGGAGAATGGCAAGCTGAGAAAGGAGAAGGTAGCAGCAGTGTATTGAGAAGAGGGAGAAAGTCTGAGGAAGAGAAAATGGACGAGGAAGAAAGGAGTAAGATGAAGGGGATGAAGGAGAGGATGTAACAGAGAAGAAGAGGAGCTGAGTTAACTCCCCTTATAATTCCGGTTATTACTACAACTACCATCACCACCACCACCACCACCACCACCACCGCCGCCATTAGCAATAGCACTATCATTGTTTACAAATGATTATTTTTCTGGAAAAGGAGAGAAAAATAATAAAATAAAAGAGAAAGGTGAAAAAGGAAAAAGAAATATATATTTTTAGTGAATTTCTTCTTTGTAGCTTTTATTATTTCTAGTATTAATGTTATAACATTTATGATATGAAAGTGATAAAATGTAGCTGTACCTTTATAAAGAATAACAATTCCTTGCATGACCAAACTAATTACCCAGTGCTATGTGAAGGTTCTGCCAGATAGTTAAATATCCAAGAAAGAATTACATCAAGAGTTCGTGGGAACGTAACAGAGAAAGAAAAATAATAATCATTACCATCATAATGATAATAATTATAACAAATGATAAAAATAAAGTGCTTGTTACTTTTTATCCAACAGTCTGTCTTTTGAAAAATGAGGGGAAAATCCTCGTTATACGTATATGAGATGATGTTATATCACAGGTATGTTTTTATATCATGAAGGTAACAGGGAAAATTGCTGACACCTATAGGTACAAATTGTAAGATAATTCTGGGTTCTCCCAAGCTTTGATGTCATCTCAAGTTGAGTTCACTGGGATTTTTGGCAAAGATAAAACAACATGCATTGAAAATAGTCTCTTTGTAATGTGATAACTAAAACATATATATATATAAAACAGATATTAAATATTCTGTTGATTTCTGTGCCAAGATCAAAGATTTTGGCTGAGAATTAACCCAATCTGTTAATAAACTCAGTAAACTTCATTCTATAATGTGATTATAATCTTTTTTTTTTTTTTTTTTTTT
>NC_068982.1:58130852-58134089 GCF_001194135.2 Octopus bimaculoides | reverse complement strand
TTTTTTTTTTTTTTTCTTTTTATAAATAACTCATAGAAGAAGAGGTTTTTCCCACGGTCCTTACAAGGCCTCCTGTACTGGTAAGAATGATAGCGTTGGTATTCAATGTTCACTTTGATCATCTGTATGCATGTATTGGTAAATAAATGTGGTGTTGAAAGTCAACTCCAAAAGTTCACATTTTTGGGAAGGATAAAGGCAAAGTGTTTAAAGCAGAATTTGGAAGATATGAATGATGTGAAGGGATGATATTGTTTTGGGCATACCTGTGTGCAGGTAGCAGATACCTTGTTAGTTCAGAGTTGCAAGAGGTCATTTTGTTATTGTTGTTGTTGTTATCCAGCTCCTGTTGAGCTCTGATTAAGCTGACCTTTGATCAAGACCATTCAAAACTTGAACATTTCTTCTTTTTGTATATTCAAGAGTTATTTTCTTGGCCATATCTGGAGTTTAATGGTGGCTGTCCATGGGAACTTCTGTAGTAAATAGCAAAGTTTTCTTAGCTGAACCTGTTGGAAAATTAGTGAAGAAATTTGTAGATATAGAAGCTAAACCTAAAACCAAGAAGTCTTCCAGTAAACTTTGCAAAGGTAAAAAAGAGCTTTGTTAGCAAGAAAGAAAAAGGTTTTGTCTGATATTAGGGATGTAGCCATGCTTAGTGTGAAGGGGAAAATGTAAGTAGTAATACCACACAGCAGGGATCTCCAAGCATTAGGCCATGAACTAGTACTAGGACATGAATCATTTAGTACAAGGCTACACAGGAAGAATAATTTTTTTTGATTTATCAGCTATTGCACTCTTCAGTGTGTTTTTGCATTATATGTATATTATATATGTAATAATTATATTATACATCAGGTGCTTTATTGTGTTTTGTTATGCATGTGGCACCCTTGTCTGAGAAAAAATTGTCTTGCAGGAAATCGGTCCTTGGGAAATGCTGCCCCGCAGACTCTATATCAAAGAGTATGTACAAGTGCACAACATTTACTGTAGAATTATATGCACATTAATAGAAAACAAAAACTTGTTGCAGATTTACAGGAGTAATTAACATTAAGGAATCATAAAATAAATCTTTTCAAATACATAGAAGGCTCTTTTAAAGTAGCTGATGACTACCTTTACCTAAATGGCTTAGCAATGGAATAATGACTGGTGGATGTATCTGAAACATAGCAGATCCAGCAAAATCTGCTTGTGTTATCTGCTTTTTCTCTCTTAGATACAGAAATTATTTCTTCAGGTTCTTCATCACCAAGGAGTTCTTCAGCCAGAATTTTAAGAAATCCACTTTTAGACTGGAGTTTGTTCTTCTGTTTGAATTGTGAGTGCTTTTAAGTATATTGTGAGTACTTTTAAGTATGCTACTGTATCAGTCAGGTTGAAAAACACTGCCATTGGCCATTTTCCTGTGGCTCATTTTACTGAAAATTATCTAATCAGCTGGTCGAGTATGTCATAGTTCTCAAACATTCAGGAAAACTCAACAACATGTTTCTTGATACAAATTTATTATTTTTATCTACAAAATAAAATATACTATTGACAGGGTGTAGGCCAGTCTATGTTCTCATAAAGCCTTTTCAAAATTTAAAGCCCAAATTCAAAATTAAAAAAAATTTTTACCAAAAAAACTTGGGATAAGAAGTTCAAGATGTAGTATTAATTTACAGCACCATTGATTTAAATTAAATAATTCTTTTTGTATTTAAAAAATGGCTTCAACACAAAGAGGACCATTGTAGTTACTTCCATATTTTTGAGGATTAATAATAATTTGTTGGTATTTCCTTTACTGATGCTGAAAGGATGAATTGCTAAGATCACCTTATCAGAATTTGAGCTAAGAACATAAGAAATATGACTAAATATTATGAAACTGCAATGGATTTCTTCAGTGTTCCACTGATTCTGCCAATCTACTGTCTAGGTTTCCATTCTACAGACAACATATTTTTTGGTATCCTTTTTATATCTTCTATTTTTTTACTTCACTGAAGGTGATGGAGAATGGATTTATTTATTTCTATCTTTCTATTGTTTTGTGTTGCTTATATACAAACACACTGATAAATACACATAAACACTCCACATGCACACACACACATACACAAACGCTCACAGACAGACACACATTTGCAAGCACATCCACAGACACTAGACTCACATATATGCACATACGTACACATACATATGCAACTACACTCACAAACACACAGGCAGGCAGATACATGCACACACTTTCACACACATGCATACACAACATAATCACAGACAAAACACACACACACACATTCACATACAAAGACACATAGACATGGAGACACACTGACACAGTTTATTTATATGTACATACATACACAGACAGATACATACACAGACACATACACACATGTAAAGAAATGAAATGAGATAAAATATTTAAAAACAACAACAGCAAAAAGAAGACTAGGTAGATTAATATAATATTTTTCTCAGAGTTATTGGCAAGCTATACCAAAAATGCCGTCTCCCCTCTCAAAGAAGAATGCACCTGTCATAACAAATTTATCACTCATTCATCTAGTATAACTGGGAGTTACCAGTAGCTAAATATGATGGACCAAGGATCAGTTTTTTTTTTGTTTTTTTTTTTATTCCAGTGTCCTCAATTGTTTCCTAAAGCTTTAGGAGCAGAAGAATGGCATGATTTCTAATACATGGAATTGTTGTTGGCAAAGACAAAGAGTGTTTGTTTATAATACTATGAATCTCCAATTCTGTTAATGGAAAACTTAGACTGAACTTATTAGCTACTTACTTAGTATTTCTTTGTCTCCAGTATAGTGTTGTGGTATTACAATAAGTGTGTGTAGAATCATTTGAAGTTTCGTTGAATGAAACGTTTATGTAAAGTCATATTTAATATGCCTGAAAACACTTGGATACAGGATGGGGGTGTGCTCAATCTCTTTAAATGTCTTTACATGAATATATAAAGACATACACACGCGCATATGTGTGTGTGTGTGTCTGTTTGTGTGCGAGTATATATATAATCAGTAGTATGGAAAACGGACGTTAAATAATAATGACTGAAACAAGTAAAAAAATAAAGATCATCTATGTGTATGTATACGTCAATATATATATATACATATACGCACATACACACACACACACACACACACACACATATATATATATATATATATATATAGAGAGAGAGAGAGAGAGAGAGAGAGAGAGAGA
>NC_068982.1:58126820-58130590 GCF_001194135.2 Octopus bimaculoides | reverse complement strand
AAACGGCGAAAATATTGTGGCAAATTAAATTTAAATGTTGAAGTGAATTTGACAGTTTTTGTGTGTTTTTAAATGGCTTATAAACACCTTCCACGCTGCAGTTATATATATATATATATATATATATATATTCATGTATGTATGTGTGTGTGTGTGTGTGTTGGAGTATACGTGTATGTGTACGTATCCCGCGACACACACATGTATCGTATATATATCGTCTGCAATGATATGATGAATGTCAAATTCGTGTATAATTAAGTAACGAGAATTATCTACCTTCCGTTAGGTGACCCATTAAATAAACGTTTTCTTTATTGACAGTTGTCGTCACTAGGAGTCACCTGTGGCGGGAGATTGTTGTACACTGCAGTGTTTGAAAAGTCAGGTGGTAGCAACATCTCATTCGTAGTCAACAACAACAAAAGAGTAATTCACTTGTCTTTCCCCGTCTCCTTCTAATTATCCCTCCTTTATTACGAGCCATTTATTTAAATTATCTTCTGTTGAATATGTTGTATAAGATATTTTACCTTTTTATAGTGACACTTTTAGAGAACAAAAAACAAAGTGGAGGATTTTTAATAAAGAAGACGTAATTTACCTCACCAATGTAAAAAATAAGTAACAACAAAATCTATCGGTAGGTCTTTTTTTTTTTCTCTCCTCAATATTAATTATTTAATTGTTGTTAATTAAGTTTTTCCTTGTCTTCATATAGTATGTTTCTATTATCATGAAAATATTATTTCTATAATATAGACAATATTTCCGGACAAGATACATCTCTTATTAAATTTAAGCCCTGTCGAGTTTAATTTTGGTTTTCATCCTTCTGGAATTGATAAAACAAGTACCGGTCAAATACTGTGGTCGATTTAAAATAATTGTTCCTCACTCTAAATACTCTAGTCGTTTTTAATCTGAAATGTATTGAGCGTTGTAAATTTAAACTTAGGTTATATCTGTGAACAGGGTTTCGTTTCCCAGTAGTATTTATTTCTTCTGTCGAACATATTTTGGAATGCAATTGTCTGATTTAGTCGATATCTCACGTTTGTGACATTGAAATTCTTGGCGTATTCAGTCTGTGATTCGTATTCCATTCCCATTTCAAAATGTTTTACATAATTAATAATGATGTCGAAGACGTTATGCGTGTAACATTTTCTTTCGCCTAAACCTGCTTTTTTAAAAACTTTGATGAAATTTCCCTCGTATTGGAATGTCTGGTAATTTGAAGGGCTATCCTTGGTTTTAATTGGGAATTTTTTTTTGTCATTATTTGCAGTGTTTTTGAGTGACTTATTTCTTGAAGGCTGGTTTTTAAGTATGCTAATGTGACTAGCATAGTTCCGAGCAATGGACATTCACCGAGCTTAAAGAAAGCCGTTAATGCCAAATTCAGCGAATTTGACATTAAAAGAGTTGTTCAGTTCATCTCTGTCCTACCTGGCCCGTACACTACAGATTCCCCCCAATAGATTAAAGGAGAAACATCCTCCGGGTGACTACACCGGTCCGACACACCAGTTTTGTTTTACAATCTGTTTCCACCTCAGACAACGTCAGGAAAGCGATTGAATCATTTCCTGGCTTATATGTGTATATATCGTCTGCAATGGCACGATAACTGTGACTTAAAATCCAAGAAATTGTCAAAGACATTTCCCATTCTGTCTTTGTGATTTGGGAGAGACTTGGCTGTTATTTCTGGTGATATGAGTGACCGTGTAGTGCACTCATGGGGCAACTTTTTTGAGAGAGTCATATAAGACGTGGTTCATTATCATTAAGCGTGTCCTCAGAAAGTCCTGCAGCCCGCAGTTTGCTCATTTAACTCTAGACCACCCTCCTCAACAAAGAACTGATTGCCCAGTAGGTTGTCAAACTCTCTTCATCAGATTGTTGAAGTTAACATCAGTCAGAGCTGATGTTTAAGTATCAATAAACAAGAACAGAACTCGAAAGTCATATGAATTGTATCATGTTTATTTGTGGAAAACTATACCAAACTTGAAAGAGATATGATCTATACCTGAGCTAACCTACTCAGCAGGTTTAGAAACCTCAGTGCAGAGGTTGGCTCGGACCACATCAATTGTAATATATTTTGATGTTTGATAGATGACAGTTATTATTTTGGAGTAGATTTACCAAGTTTGTAGCTAGTTTCAGTTCTCATTTAAAACTGTTTCATATCTGTACTGAACTAAGTTGCGAACTGGTTTTGACAGTAGCTTAACTGTTAATTCTAAGGAGGTAATAGAAGAAGAATTTACTCACAGATACCAGCAAATATATTACAATATTAAAGAAATGAAATGAAAGAGAGCATAAACACAAGACAAATACAATATTTGAAAGGAGAATTTGAGGGAACAAGTATTCACTTATATCATCCCATTTAACCCTTTAACATTCAGATTAAATGTAATGCTTATTTATCCACATTTTAAAAAATTAATCATAGGCGCAGGAGTGGCAGTGTGGTATCTTGGGCAAGTGTCTTCTACTATAGCCTCGGGCCGACCAAAGCCTTGTGAGTGGATTTGGTAGACGGAAACTGAAAGAAGCCCGTCGTATATGTGTATATATATATGTATGTATGTGTGTGTATATGTGCCTGTGTTTGTCCCCCCCCCCCAGCATCGCTTGACAACCGATGGTGATGTGTTTACATCCCCGTAACTTAGCGGTTCGGCAAAAGAGACCGATAGAATAAGTATTAGGCTTACAAAGAATAAGTCCTGGGGTCGATTTGCTCGACTATAAAGGCGGTGCTCCAGCATGGCCGCAGTCAAATGACTGAAACAAGTAAAAGAGTAATAGAGTATGTAATATTTTGTAGCTTAAAGATTTTGAAGATGTGTTTAATTTGAGAATGTTGTGTTGTAAGGTAGGTGTGAGAGGCTGGATCTGGTCAGTTTCAGCATAAAACAGGTAGAATATTTGAGCTGGATATGGCCAGGTTAATTGCTAAAGGGTTAATAGTCTTGTATACCTACATAAGAGTGCACTCCCTCTGACTTTGTTTCCTCATAACTTTCAGAAATATAGATTTTTTTTTTAATGAAATTTTCTACAAATACTTTTCAGATGGTGTAGATTACCACTATATTGGAATTCAGTGCTAAAAAATTGGTGAGTATACTCACATTACATACTGACACCCATCACTTTTTTTTTTTTTTTTTTTTAAATTTCAGGTTCTCATTTTGTAGACATTTTTGTTATGTGTATCTGTATGCATGTGTACGTGCTCACCAATTTTCTTTTTTAAAGTCCAGGTATAATTGTAATCTGCACATTCTGAAAGGTATCTATAGAAAATTCCATTAGAAAACTTCCATTTTTTATGAAAGTTATGAAGAAACAAAGTCTATGGTGGGAGGCACACTTATTTAAGTATACCGATTTTACTGCAAAACATCCTAGATGTGCATAGAATTATAACCGAAGATTAAGGCCACTTCTGTCAATCTAACCAGAGTGTCTATGTAATTTCTCGATTTGCTATAAATAAGAGCTAAAACTTTGTCAAATCTTACCCTAGTGTACTAAAAGAAAATGACTACTGGAAAATGCAATCTTTGATGTACATAAAAAAGAAAAAAACATAATGGTTATGGTTAGAATGCATTTGATCATAATTCTTCGAGATCATGACTGACCTGGGGGTTAGACAATATTAACAACTTCATCTGTGAATCTTAGGCTTTGAGTCGTTACAAAAATTATTGTTATTGTCTGTCTGCGTGTATGTATGT
>NC_068982.1:58116399-58126551 GCF_001194135.2 Octopus bimaculoides | reverse complement strand
ATATATATATATATATATATATATATATATATATATATATACACATACATACAGACACATATGTATATCTACATATATGTATGTATGTAAAACAAGAGTTGGAAGGGTCAGTAGCAAATGATGTTGAAACAGCATAAGTCTTCTGTCAACGAACTTTTCCATCCATCTCTCTTTGTATCTTTTTTCTTTTTTTTTTATCAATAATTCTCCTTTACGTACATTTTATCAACTAATTTTATGTATTTTCTTTCAACCATCCTTACTCTTTCTCTCATTATTCTCCTTTCGAAGTTCATTCATAGCTTTTACTTTGACCTCAGATTCTTGTTTATTTGTTTCTGTCTCCCACTCTTGTTTTCTTCTTCTGTCCCTTCATTCATTCTAAAGAAGTGCTGTCGCCAAAAGCTTGCTGTTTGATGATAAACCTACTCAGGCATTTATACGTCTGCACTTTAGACCGAGGACATTTTATTACTGTTTGAAAAGCAACTCTTTTATTATTTGTGTGTATGGCAACGGAACGAGATAACTATTCTCTAAATATAGTGAAGGAAACCATTCGGGCACAGTATACATACGTGTTGATTTATACATTCATACATATATATAACATACATGCATATATCTGTGCGTATCTGTATGTGTGTATATGTATGTGTGTGTATATATATATATATATATATATATATTATGTGTGTGTGTATGCATGTGTGTATATATGTATATATATATATATATATATGTGTGTGTGTGTATGTGTATATGTGTGTGTGTGTGTGCATGTGTATATGTGTGTGTGTGTGTGTGTGTGTGTGTGCATACATATATTTGTATGCATATAGATAATACACGTACATTCTGCATGCACACATCTGTCTATCTATGACATATCTATCTATATATAGAGAGAGATAGATAGATAGAGAGAGAGAAAGATAAATGTATGTATATAGATATAGGTATGATTATGTGTGCATATATAGATATATGCATGAATCTATATGTATGTATGCCTGTATGAATGTGTGTGTTGTGCACATTCATAAGTGAATGTGCACAAATGGAATAGGTAAATGAAATATATTCATTTATTCTGTTTACACACACGCACTCCCTCTTCCCCCCCCCCTCTCTCTCTCTCTTCTGTATGTTTCTATGAAACATTGTGTATGTCTGTTCATTATACATAGTTAGCATGTGTCAGCGAAATTGTGTACGTTAGTGTATATGAGTATACATACATCATCTCTTCTCTCACACTGACACAAAGAGGGCTACAAATTTTGAGATAAATACTTGTCTCCGTCAATTACTTCAACAAGATGGTGGGAAGTGAGAAACACTTGCGTAGAGAAGCCTTATCATCGACATGGATCTAATTAGGTACCGTTATAAAACAGTTATATAGGCTGAGTGAATGGCGTGTGTGTATGCGACATCGGGAGAAAGCTGGTGAGGCATTTGACGTTTGTAACCTTAAGTTCTTTTCTTTCTTGCTTTCAGATTTTCTTCTATCGATATTTCTTAAGATTTTTCAAATTTCAATAAATTAATTAAAGTAACCTCTAACACATGCATGAATGGAAGGGAAGAGTTGTCTCACTTGCTAAGATTCTGGTACAAAGTTTATGGAGTGAAAATAAAAACAAGAACTCAAAGAAACTAATAATGGTCTATGTGTCAGCAAAACTTATTTAGTTACGTTGGCAAATTTGGGTAAATTTGCTTGCTGTATGGAGGCAAATATCGTGACATTTCAATAAAACCCTTCTTTTATGAAAATTTTTGAAAATTAAAGGATTCTTGTCTTCTCATAGTATATGATTATCTCAATGTTTACAAACTTTTACATTGTGATCTGTGAGCTTCCTTTACAAATTCCTAAAGAATATTATCCCAGCTCTTGAGAAATATCGCTTATAGATGTAGACAAGGAAAGGCCAAGTGTGGTTTAGACATCTCTGAAAAGTTTGCCCTCTCTGCTCCCTCAACCCTGATATTTCTGTGGTGGATACTCAGTCAGTCTCCATGATGGGCATTCAGTTGTTCAACCAAATGTATACATATAAATAACTTCACATACAGCTCCTTAAACTACTGTTTAAATGACTAAGCATTCTACAAATTTGTGTATTTGTAATGCAGTTCTCTGGTCAGATTAATGTTACACGCTGTGACAAGGCTGAATCAGTCCAGAAGAATTCACTGGTAATATGTATTTATCAACCTCGAATGGTTGAAATTTTAACCATGGCAAGATTTTCACTCGAAGCCAAGAGAATCAGTATGAATGCTGCAAGATATTCTATCCAATGCTCCTATGATTCTGGCAATTCTTTTCTGTAATATTTCTGTATAAATGTGTGTTAAAACATTACTTTTATGAGATGGTGTCAAAAAGTTCCCAGACTAGTTCTGTAGCACACCAACAGATGGCAGCACATGGTTGCATGCACAGTGAGAGCTAGCAGTAACCTTCATGAGGCAATGTGCTAAGTGATATTGCTGTGTTTACTTCACAAGTTGTGAAGTTTGTCTTTTTGTGATCATGTGCATGCTGTAGTCTGCAATTTTGTCATGGACAAGAAGTTGGAACAAAAAGCCAACATTAAACTTGGGAAGTCTGCTACAGAGACATTAAGTATGCTTTAGTTACGACCCTAAGATGAAGAAGCAGTCATCACTATAGAATAGTCCTTCATCTCCATGACTGAAGATGGCATGACAAGGCTGCAACTCAGTCAAGAGCATGCTCATTGTTTCTTTTTTGTTTTTTGACATCTGCAGTATTGTGCATCAAGAATTCATCCCCCAGGGCCAGACTATCATTTATGAGTTATACTGTGGTGTTTGGAAGTGTTTGAGGGAGGACATTTGGTGAGAGCAATCAGATCTGTGGAGCACGAAGAATTGAATTCTTCACCGTGCTCTCCTCACACTCATGAGTTTCTTGCCAAAAGCATGGCGTCACTTCCTTACCTGCCCTATTCACTAGATTTGGCAATGCAGACTTCCATCTCTTCCCCAAGATGAAAATGCAGCTCAAAGGTTGCTGTTTTAACACCATTGTCAAGATCCAGAATGAATCACAGAAGGTCTTTGACTCACAGAATATTGCTTTGAGGCTGGATTCCAAAAGTCGTAGGACTGGTTTATTGCTGCACAAGGTGACTATTTCGAAGGAAATGATGTTAAAACTTAGGTAAATAAGTTATTTTTTTTATTACACATAACTAGTCCAGAGGCCTTTTGATACCACTTCATGTAAAATTATGAGCCACCCTCTATGATTAATCAAGCTTGTCCTGATGTTATAGTCAGGTTACAGGTGCAATATAGCTGTAAACACTTGTGCAACTCTTTAGCACTCTATCTGTTTATGTCAGGTAAATCTAATTCCAATTTCTTGATCAATGACACTGATATGAAAATATAAAAATTATAAAAGTATGAAAAATAACAAGAGAGAAGCAGATACAAAATTTCAGTCATACTTAAGTAGCCAATAAAGAAAGACTCTGCTTATGACTTCTCAAATTGATGGAGATTGTAACCAAATTCATTTAACCCTTTAGCATTTAAACCAGCTATATCTGGCCCAAACATTCTATTTGTTTTATGTTCAAACTGGCCAAATCTGGCCTCCCATGCATATCCTACAATGTCATTCTGAAAAATAACAATTGCATGATTGACTTCACAAAGCTACAAGATAATGCATGCGTAATTCAAAACGAATGAATAAGTATAACATTTGACAGAGTAATCTGAATCCTATAGGGTTAAATTGCCTCCATACATCTTAAAAAAAAAATGGGACACATAATACAAAAAGTCAAGATAATTACAACTAGAATGACTTAGATCATTGATCTGTTCACTCAAACCAACAAGGAAACCTCTATATTGTTGCTTGATGTACAAAAAATAAAAGGAAAAATCATCTTAAATGCACACACATGAAATGTGAATTTGTTTTAAGAATAGGAACGAGACAAATAAAAAAATCAAAAGGACAGAGATCAATAAAGATTAGAATTTTTTTTTTTAAATGCTGCTATCTTGACATGTCACAACTTGGTGACCTTGCAGAAAAGATATCTGTTGTTAAATATTCTTTTACTGGTTTTGGTTATTAGTCTGTGACCAAACTGGGGCAGCACATTCAATGATATGTTGAATATGTTAGCCTTACTACTTGGCTGGTTATTTTCTTTAATAACTTTCAGAAGAAGAATGGCTAAGTTCTCATGTATAAGACATAAACTTAGAACATGAAGTGACATCTTTTAAAAATACGATGTATGTTGTGTGATATTCTACCAGTTCTTCCACCCACAGTTGTATATATATATATATATATATATATATATATATACATACACACACATACACACACACACATATTATCAAATAAACACAATACATGTTTTATGTACTACTATTAGTTTCATATGCTAAGAACAGGTCAAACATTGTTTTGTAACGATGGGTTTCTTTCAGTCTCCATCTATCAAATCCACTCACAAAACTTTGGTTGGCTTGAGGCTATAATAGAAGACACTTACTCTAGGTGCCACATAGGACTGAACCTGGAACCATGTGGTTAGGAAGCAAGCTTCTTACCACACAGCCATACCTGCAGTATCTTAACTTTCACTATATTTCAAAATGGCAACAACACACCATTGTTGGGTAATATAAGAAATAGGGTATGTAGTTGACCTAGAGGAGTTCTGATATAAGGTAAAGACAATTCTTGCTAATAAGCCTTAACTCTTTATCATTTAGATTTCTCTGTCAAATGTAATGTTTTTCCATGTTATTTTGAATGGGTAGAACCCGTGAATATTTCATGGAATTAATGGTAAACTTATTGGGTTATTTCTGAAACTTTTATCCAAAAGACCTCAAAGTGTAACCTGTGTTGTGTCTGAATCAAAAGATAGTCGCTCGTCTGCTAATCATTGAAAAGTGAAGGAAATTTGGAATACGACAATTACTTAATGCACTTTATATATACACTTTATATACTTTATGCACAATTTTATAGACTTAATATACAGCACTCTCCCTCTTTCTCTCTCACTCTTCACCCTACCCTCTTTTTCTCTCTCCTTTTTCTTTTGCTCTTCACCTTTTTCTTCAACTAATTACATGAGAGTGTTACAGACAAGCTAAGTAACAGAGGAAAAAAGAACTTAGTTAAAAAAACAAAAGTACACATTTCACTCACCACCACCTTTCTCCCTCTCTCCCTCCTCTCCCATCTCTCTCCTCTTCTTCTCATCCCCCATCTCTCTCCTCTTCTCATCCCCATCCCTCCCCTTCAACTAATCACGTGGCAGCATTATGGACAGGCTATGTAATGGAGGAACAGAATTATCATAAGATTGAATTAATCATGCATTATCTTGTAGCTTCAAGATTTCAATACTGTGTTTGTTTATTATTAGGATGATATTGTAGGATAGGTGTGAGAGGCTGGATCTGACTGGTTCAAATATAAAACAGCCACAATATTTAAGCCCAATACGACCAATTTAAATGTTAAAAAGCTAAGATGTTTTGAGTGGCAGTAACTGATGAACCATTTTTGTGTATGGATGAAGACAGCTGCATAAAGAAGTATCGATCTCTAACTGTGGAGGGAAACTGTGGAAGAGGTAGACTCAGGAAGATGTGAGATGAAGTGGTGAAATATGATCCTTAGATGTTGAGTCTCACTGAGGCAATGACAAATGACTGAGACTTTTGAAGATTTTTCTGTGCTTGAGCAGACACATCAAGCTAAGTGAAATTGTAATCTCGGCCAGTGCTAGTGACATGTAAAAGGCACCTGTACCAGTTACACATGAAAGGCACCCATGCTGCTGACGTGCAATAGGCACCTGTGCTGGTGACACGTAAAGGGCACCTGTGCCAGTGACATGTAGAAGACACCCAGTACACTCTGTGGAGTGGTTGGTGTTAGGAAGGGCATCCAGCTGTGGAAACCAAACCAAAACAGACTGGAACATGGTGCAACTCTCTAGCTTACCAGTTCCAGTCAAACCATCTAACCCATGCCAGCATAGAAAACAGACACTAAATGATGATGATGATGTATATTTAGGCTACATTATGTAATGTACAGTGCATTTGTTAAGGTAGATCATTGTAAATCTAGGTGAGGCTTGGCTGCAGCCATTTTTAGCAGGTTGACAAACCAGCTTCCTCATTGGTTTGTTGCTTGTTAGACAAGTCATCCGATGATCAAGAGGGTTCCAACTATCACCATCCTATCGATGTGTACTGTATAGAAAACCTAGAGCTCAAGATCCACCCTAGCTTACATTTTTTTAAGATGGCCATGTGTGTACGTGAGGGAGATTTGCCTATTTTTAGTAGGTCAGCATTGGTTTACATTTATTTTCATTGTGGCAGGATTGGAGTATCTTCATGTAACTTAGGTTAAATGCTTGTAGAGAGGAAAAAGAGAGAGGTTAGAGAATACTAATTATACAAGTTCTTGTGAAATTTTATAAATAGCCACTGTGGGCATTTAAACTAAAGTATGTGTGTGTATGTATGTCTATGTGTGTGTAGAGACAGAGAGAGCAGGGGGAGGCATATGCTATCATATTCAGTTTTTTTATTATTTTGTGAATCGTATGATATACAAAATATTCTAACACCATACAAAGTGCACAGAGTAAAATAATGATGAATATATATATAAATATATATATATATAATGTAAATGTGTACATCTGTATATATATATATATGTCTGCACACAGATATATGTATATATATATGTACATGTTTATGTATATAATGCATATATGTATGTAGATATCTATATTTACAAGTGTATGTATGTATGTATGTGTGTGTGTTTTAACAGGCTATAATGTCTCTACTTCAAAGAAATCATTCCAGTTTCAAACAGACAGTCTCTGATCAAAGTCATTTGCTAAACAAGTACAACCTTACAATTTATGAAATCTTCCAATTGAGATCTTGTTAAAATGAGGCTTATTGGATGGAATAAAATGGACTGAATTAGAAAGGGATACTATAGTGCTATACATGTGATCATAATGATGACTTCCATAGAAGAAATTGCTTCCTTGGAATTTGCCCTTAGGTGCTTTTAATGGAGTTTACTCTGTTGCATAGGGTACAATGGTCTTAAGCCATCACTTGGTTTAACCCTTTAGCATTTAAACCAGCCATATCTAGCCCAAATATTCTTCCTGTTTTATGTTCGAACTAGCCATATCTGTCCTCTTACACCTACCCTACATTGTCACTCCTGAGGTAAAGAGTCACATCATTGAGATCCCAAAGCTACAAGACAATGCAAGAGTAATTCAAAATAATGTAAATATATAAGCATTACATTTGACAGAGTAACCTGAATGACAAAGGGTTACCTTTTCCACTTGGCCTTTAAGGGCCTTTTACCTTATTGGTACCAACCCACCTGAGACCACCCTTTGTTCCATGATACAAACTTCATTATAAAGTCATTTAAATTAAAACATTCCATCAAAATTCCATGTTAATTTATGTTCCAAACACCAGCTTAATAATGACTGTGTTATTCTTCTAAGTTTTTCACTGTGCAGCATTTTGGGCAAGTGTCTTCTACTATGGCTCCAGGCTGACCAATGCCCTGTAAGTGGATTTGGTTGATGGAAACTGTGTGGAAGTTTGTCATATCTGTATATATGTATGCATGTGCTTGAGTTTGTCCCAACACCACCACTTGCCAGACTAAAAAAAAAAAGGTAAAAAAATGGGTAAAGATCCCCTTCAGGATTGCCCCTAGAAAGTTACCCTCCAAGGCACAAGTCCAGGCAGGGTTGTTTATGGAAGACCAGCAGTCACCCATGCATACCAGCCTCTCCTCTTCACACCAACAATGTTATCCAAGAGAAAGGCAAAGGTTGATACAGCTTGGCACCAGTGATGTTGCAACTCATTTCTACAGCTGAGTGAACTGGAGCAATGTGAAATAAAGTGACTTGCTCAAGAACACAACACACGATCTGGTCTGGGAATCAAACTCACTACCTCATGATTGTGAGCCTGACACTCTAACCACTGATCCATGTGATGTCCTTTAAAAATAAGTACTGGGGTTGATTTTTTCAACCAACTGGTGTTGGTGTGTTTACATCCCTGTAACCTAGCAGTTTGGCAAAAGAGACTGACAGAATAAGTAATAGACTTGAAAAATAAGTCCTGGGGTCGATTTGTTTGACTAAAAACCTTCAAGGCAGTGCTCCAGCATGGTTGCAGTGAAATGACTTGAACAAGTAAAAGAATATATTTATGTATGGGTGTGTGTGTGTGTTTGTATTTGTTTGTTCCCCAGCACCACTTGTCAATTGATGTTGATGTAATTACATTGCTGTAACTTGCAGTTTGACAAAGGACGCTGATAGAATAAGTGCCAGGCTTTAAAGAAAAGTAAGTACTGGCATTGGTTTGTTTCACTAAAATCCTTCTAGGTGGTGCCCCATCAAAGCTGCAGTCTAGTGACTGAAACAAGTGATAGATAAATGATATATATACAGGGTGTCCACAAAGTTTGGGTACATGGGGATTAACACATACTTTAAGAAATTATTATTTCTTATATTTAATTGTTTATGTTATGATTTTATTTACTCCAGGTACCCAGACTTGGTGGGCACCCTGTATGTGTGAAAATACAGTAATCCCTCACCATACCGTGGTTCACCTATCACTGTTTATTATTTAAGCTTACATTGACTCCTCCATGGTGTTATTTTCCATTTATAATAAAATAAATATATACACATTATAACAATAATAAAAAAAATATACAGTACAGTACTGTTTCTACTTTGTGGATTTTCACCTATTGCGGAGGGAGGTTGGTTGGAACATAACACCCACAATAGTCGAGGGATTACTATATATGTATTTATGTGTTTGTGTCATTGATTTTGTATTTTCTTTTTGTATTTTCTCTGCATGTTTGCTGACTAGACAAAACAAAAGAGCCTCACTGTCAATACAGACAGTGTTATATGCTTCTGTACAATGGGCTACTTGACATATTGCACTCTCTTTTTAAACAAAAAAGGCTCTTTATAACTGTGTCTGGGCTGTTCATTGCTTGATAGTCTGGAGGATTATTACCATGCTTGGAAATAGGTGGAGGTTGGTGAGATGAAAAATGTCTTGGTGTAGAAAAAAAATCTGTCTTACTGAATTCTGTCAGACTCATGCAGGTATGGAAAAGTGAACTCTAAAATGTTGATGGTAATGATGATGGTGAAAAGATGCAGAGGCTTTTGTCATTTGATGTTGTTTAGCCAATGGTCATTCAACCCTGATTGAGAGTTATGACCAAAGGTATGCCAGCAACAACATTTTATAAGGCTATGTTATCTTTGTCTTTTCTTTATTTAATATGGTGCCATGTAAAAAGTACCGGTGCTGGCGCAACATAAAAAACACTTCTGCTGGTGCAACAAGAGAAGCTTTGGTGCTGATGCCACAAAAAGCACTGGTGCAACATAAGTAGCCCTGGTGCTAGTGCAACATAAGAAACCCCGGTGCTGGTGCCATATAAAAAGCACTGGTGTTGGTGCCATATAAAAAGCACTGGTGCTGGTGCCACATAAAAAGGATTAGTACTGGTGACATGAAAAAGCACTAAGTACAACTTGTAAAGTGGTTAGCATTAGAAAGGACATCTAACCATAGAAACCTAGCCAAAACAGACTATGGAACTTGGAGCAGCCTGGTCTTGCCAGCTCCTATCAAGCTCTCCAACCCATGCCAGCATGGAAAATGGATGTTGAATATTGCTGCTGATGATGATGATGTAAGGAGATTTGGTTACTGTTTCTAGCTGGTTGGAAGGTCACATTAAATATTTGCATCATCATTGTTAATAGTAGAAGTAGTTGTGGCAGTTGGAATAATTGACTGTCGTTTTTTTTTTTTTAATTCCTTTTCTTTTCTTCTTTGTCCTCTACATGACTTATTATCTGCCATACACCTTAAACATGCCAGAAGTGTTAATATTTCTGGCTGACTGTGTGTCTCAGATACCTGAAATTATTCTAATTGAGAAACTCTTCTCTCTCTATCTCTCTCAAAAAAAAAAAAAAAAAAAAAAAA
>NC_068982.1:58114895-58115906 GCF_001194135.2 Octopus bimaculoides | reverse complement strand
ATCTTATTTGATTTTCATTTTTTTTGTTGTCAAAGTTTTTGTGCAATTTAAATTTTATTTCTCTTCTTTTATTCCAATTTTCTGCTGAAGGAATGTGTTGTTATTGTTGTTGTTGTTATTATTATTATTATCATCAAACCTGTCTTGAAATTGAAATCAGATATATTAATGCTGTTGGCAGGGCAGATGGGAAAGACAAAAAAAAATTGAAAAAAAAAAAGGAAAGACAGTTGCTAAATTGTTGAAATGGCATTAACTTCTTATTTATCACATTTGTATAATTTCCAAATTTTTTTTGATAAATTTTTTTGTCCCCCACCAACTTTGTTTTTTTTTTTACCTAGATGAATTTCACAGCCAAGAATTGATAAAATTATGCTAAGACTGAAAAGCTTCTTGATAAATCATCATCTTGATAAACTGAACAGACCTGGTTTCTCTGTAAAATCTCAGTTTGTACTCAAACATATGCTTGTCCAAGATTTTTAGAATAGTCTGTTTGTTATGCAGGCAACTTATAACCATAGGATAGATCTTTGTCTAATGTTATCTTTTCTACTAAATTTTTGATTTGCTTATCATATGAATTTAAAATTGCTTACTCGGACAATCTCTCACTAATCTTTAATATTACAGTGGTACAAACATGGCTGTGTGGTTAAGAAATTTGCTCTGCAACCACATAGTTTTAGGGTTCAGTCCCACTGCATGGCACTCTGGGAAAGTGTTTTCTACTATAGTCCTAGGCTGACTGATGCCTTGTGAGTAAACATGATGAATAGAAACTGTAGAAATGTGTGTATGTGTGTGTGTGTGTTTAATTCAAATGACAGGACAAAGAAATACTTTAACACATCTTTAATGATCAGTTGCAATTGTTTCTGTACCAGCTATGCCTGCAATGCCAGTTTATGCAAAAATTCAGAAAAATTATATACATATAGGTGCAGGAGTGGTTGTGTGGTAAGTAGAGTAGGCCCAGGAAGACTTGGGCTGAGGTGGTGAGGCAAG
>NC_068982.1:58112124-58114676 GCF_001194135.2 Octopus bimaculoides | reverse complement strand
TGTGCGTGAGAAGACCCGGCAAGCCAAGTGAGATCGTTGCCAGTGCCCTTGGACTGGCTCTTGTGTGGGTGGCACATAAGATGCACCATTTTGAGCGTGGCTGTTGCCAGTACCGCCTGACTGGCCTTCGTAGGATTTTCGAGCGAGATCGTTGCCAGTGCCCCTGGACTGGCTCTTGTGCAGGTGACACATAAAATACACCATTTTGAGTGTGGCCGTTGCCAGTACCGCCTGACTGGCTTTCGTGCCAGTGGCACGTAAAAGCACCCACTACACTCTCGGAGTGGTTGGCGTTAGGAAGGGCATCCAGCTGTAGAAACTCTGCCGAATCAGATTGGAGCATGGTGTAGCCATCTGGTTTCATCAGTCCTCAGTCAAATTGTCAACCCTTGCTAGCATGGAAAGCGGACGTTAAACGATGATAATGATGATGATGATACAGGTGCAGGAGTGGTTGTGTGGTAAGTAGCTTGTTTACCAACCACATGGTTCCAGGTTCAGTCCCACTGCATGGCACCTTGGGCAAGTGTCTACTATAGCCTCGGGCCAACCAAAGCCTTGTAAGTGGATTTGTCAGACAGAAACTGAAAGAAGCTTGTCGTATGTGTGTGTGTGTGTGTGTATTTACGTGTGTGTGTGTGTCTGTGTTTGTCCTCCCACCATCGTTTGACAACCAGTGTTGGTGTGTTTACGTCTCCATAACTTAACAATTTGGCAAAAGAGACTGATAGAATAAGTACTAGGTTTACAAAGAAAAATTCCTGGTGTCAATTTTTTTTACTAAAAAAACCTATAAGATAGTGCTCTGCCATGGCCATAGTCAAAAGACTGAAACAAGTAAAAAAATAAAACAAAATAATATATATATATATAGGCGTAGGAGTGGCTGTGTGGTAAGTAGCTTGCTTACCAACCACATGGTTGCGGGTTCATTCCCACTGCGTGGCACCTTGGGCAAGTGTCTACTACTATAGCCTCGGGCCGACCAAAGCCTTGTGAGTGGATTTGGTAGACGGAAACTGAAAGAAACCTGTCGTATATATGTATATGTATGTATATGTGTGTGTGTGTATGTGTTTGTGTGTCTGTGTTTGTCCCCCCAACATCGCTTGATCACCGATGGTGGTGTGTTTACATCCCCGTAACTTAGTGATTCAGCAAAAGAGACTGATAGAATAAGTACTAAGCTTACAAAGAATAAGTCTTGGGATCGATTTGCTCGACTAAAGGCGGTGCTCCATCATGGCCCCAGTCAAATGACTGAAACAAGTAAAAGAGTAAAGAGTATATATGTATGTATGTATGTATAACAAGAAGTAAAAGGGATTCATAATTCCAGGTAGATATCTAGAGAGCACTCAGTGTTAAGTGAACTTGATTAACCATACCAAACAGTCAGATACCAATAAATTCAAATAGAATTAGCATCTAAAGTAATTTCTTATGTATGACAAGCAGATCCAAATATTGCTCAGAAGAATTTCAAGAAATCTGGAGTAATTTGCAACATGAACAAGAATGCATGTGCTTGTCATTGTGTTTGCCCTCAAACTGCTTAAAACCAGTATTGGTTTATGCCCCCATAACTTTGTGTTTCAACAAATGAGACCAATACAATAAATGTTAGACTTGAATAAGTAAGTGCTGAGGTTGGTTTTTTTTCAACTAAACCTGTGGTTCTCAACCTGGGTCCATATGGCCCTTGGGGTTCCATATAAGATTTTGTTAAAAATTATATGCAATAAATTGCCTATGGTCACAGGAGTGGCTGTGTGGTAAAAAGTTTACTTCCCAATCACATAGTTCCAGATTCAGTCCCACTATGTGACACCTTGCGCAAGTGTCTTCTACTACAGCTCCAGGATGACCAAAGCCTTGTGAGTTGATATTGTAGACAGAAATGGAATAAAGCCTGTTGTATATATATGTATGTATTTTTATGTCTGTGTTTGTTCCCCCACCATGGCTTGACAACTGATATTGGTGTGTTTACATTGATACAAAAAGTACTAGGCTTACAAAGAATAAGTCCTGGAGTTGATTAGTTTGACTGAAAGCAGTGCTCCAGCATAGCTGCAGTCAAATGACTGGAACAAATAGAGTAAAGAGTAAAAGAGTATGCTTTATGAAACACAAAATATTTTAATTTCATTTTATACAATTCCTAATAATATCTAATTATATAAATACAGTGAGGCAAGACCTTCGTACATTGGGCCTCACAGAGGCGATAACTACTGACCGAGATCTTTGGAAATGTGCTGTGCGTGAGAAGACCCGGCAAGCCAAGTAAGATCATTGCCAGTGCCCCTGGACTGGCTCTTGTGCGGGTGGCACATGAGATGCACCATTTTGAGCGTGGCCGTTGCCAGTACCGCCTGACTGGCTCCCGTAGGATTTTCGAGCGAGATCATTGCCAGTGCCCCTGGACTGGCTTGTGCAGGTGGCACATAAAAGACACCATTTCGTGCGGGTGACACGTAAAAGCACCCACTACACTCTCTGAGTGGTTGGCGTTAGGAAGGGCATCCAGCTGTAGAAATTCTGCCAAA
>NC_068982.1:58108617-58111984 GCF_001194135.2 Octopus bimaculoides | reverse complement strand
TGGAGCCTGGTGTTGCCATCCGGTTTCACCAGTCCTCAGTCAAATCGTCCAACGCATGCTAGCATGGAAGGCGGACGTTAAACGATGATGATGATGATGATGATGATGACAGTAGGATTTTTTTTTTTTTTTACATTGAATGATTATGGAGGTCCAGTAGAGTAAAATATGAAGCAAAAGGGCTCACGAGCAAATAATGGTTGAGAGCCACTGAACTAAACCCTTTAAAGCAGTGCCCCAGCATGGCCACACTCTGGAAACTGAAACAAGTAGAAG
Organism: Octopus bimaculoides; assembly: GCF_001194135.2. Taxonomy (NCBI): domain Eukaryota; kingdom Metazoa; phylum Mollusca; class Cephalopoda; order Octopoda; family Octopodidae; genus Octopus; species Octopus bimaculoides. The sequence goes on along the minus strand of NC_068982.1, from coordinate 58,111,708 downwards.
AATCCTATGGGTTAGTGTTATGCTTAATAGAGGCTGAGTTGGTCAGTATCAGCTGAGATTTGCTCTGATGATCTGTTTGTGACATTGAATTGCAGATGAAATCGATTTATCCTTTCATGTCAGTTAGAATTTCAATTCCTACAATCTAAGAATCTGTTTCTGTTGTCTCACTACTAGTAGAGTACTGACAAAGTTAAATCAGCTCCGGCAGAATTTGACTTGAATACTATAAGTTACTGAAATACTAATTAATTATCAAATTTGATCAACCCATGAGAATTTAAACTGACCATGTCAGGCCCGAAATATTCTGCCCATTTTATGTTCAGTTCAGCCCAATCTGGTTGCTCACATCTCTCTTACAGTGTCATTCTAAAAATAAACAATCATATTGGTGAAATCTTGAAGCTATGAGATAATGCATGATTAATTCAAAATAATGTGAATAAATAAGCATTAAATTTGATAGAATAATCTACAATGGAGTGCTGAAAAGTTCCTGGCTTTAGGTAAAAGAAGTCTTCCACATATTACCTTCTCAGATTCACACATTGCAGCAGTCCTTCAGTTTTTTTGAAACCTTGTAAAAGAACTTGGAAGATTGGGCCTCCAGCCAGGCCTTTCATGATACCCTTAAACCCAGGAACTTTTTAGCACCCCCTCATAAATGCTTAAGGGTTAAATCAACAAACCATGCCATATACATATACAATACACTTCAGTTTCTGTCTACCAATTTCACTCACTAGATATTGATTGCTCTGTGAGCAAAGTATCGAACACCAGCTGACCACATGCTTCTAGGTTCAGTCCCACTGTGTGGTATCTTTGGCAAGTGTCATCTACTATAACCTTGGGCCAACCAAAGGCTTGTGAATGGTTTTGGATAACAGAAACTGAAAAAGACCCATCATATACATCTATGTGTTTGTACCCACCACCATCGCTACTGCTTGACAGTTGGTGTTGGTTTGTTTACATCCTTGTAATTTGGCAGTTCAACAAGAGAAACTGATAGAATAAGTACCAAGCTTAAAAAATAAGTACTTGGGTTGATTTTTTTCAACCAAACCCTGTGCCTCATCATATCCAGTCTAATGATTGAAGCAAGTAAAAGTTAAGAGACAAAACATGTATATATATTAATCGAAATGTACCATATTATATATCCATTACACCTTATCTTACCAATTCGTTTCACATTAGGGGTTCACCAGGGTGTTAGATAACAGCCCTGCACTGCACTCTTCTACATATTGAGCTGTTATTTAACATTCCCCTGAAACCTGAGAGTGAAACCGATTGGTAAGATCAACCATAAGGGGTATACAATACTGTACACTTTGATTAATATACCCACTCTATTGACAGATATACAAGTGCGTATTTTTTCTAACTTATGGATTCTTAGGTGGCTATATATGTATGTATGCATGTATGTCATTATTCAGTTTTACTTCAAGATTTCTTGCCAATAGAGAAAGAACCGGTTTCTAAACTAGTTCTAAGGCTCCATCATTGGAATTCAACTTCAACAATGGGGTATTTTTTGTACATATATATGTATGTATATGTGCAGGTTTATATGTTTTGTTTTATGTATGTCTTATCATGCATATGCTTTCATATCTAGACATGCTCAAATATACTTAAATGATAAACTTTCGGGAAGTTTTACAGATTTTTATATATGTATATATGGATGGATTAATGTGTGTGCGTGCCTTACCTGCAATGTGATGTAATATGAACCATGGGACAGTACACTTGTTATTGGACCATCTACCAACTTATCTAGTTGTAACCTTGTTTGAAGATAATTTATCATATTCATCTTATTCAAGAACTGGATCAAATGAAGTTTTTTCAGGCGTTTCCTATATTCTTTAGAGTCTTGCACACTGTTTTCTTAGTATACTTTTTGTTTTTGCTTCTAATATCTTCTCAAGCTCTTTGTTGACCACTCCTGAAGAAAGCTTCCACTTTGTAATGTATACATAGAAGCACACACATACACAAATATGCATACATGTGTGTGTGTGGGGTGGGGGGAATGTACACGTAAGTAATGCAATATGATATTCTTCTTGAAGTATTATGCACATTATTCTGTATGTAAAAAGCTTTGTTCTTGCAAGCTCATGCACATATGCATACACGTATGTATTTTTATGTATATATATATATATATATATATATAGAGAGAGAGAGAGAGAGAGAGAGAGAGAGAGAGAGAGAGAGAGAGAGAGATAAACAGACACACAAAGATATAATTGTGGTCTAACATGATTACAAGATCAGAATCTTCCATGTGTGTGTATGCATCTATACATGTGTGTGTGTGTATATATATATATATATATATATATATATATGTATATATATATATATATATTTAACATAAACCTGGTTTTCAATGTTACAATAATTTAATATGTGGTTTTCATATTTGTTGATGTTTTAATTTATGTATTTATTTTCTTATTTATTTATCCGCTGTTGCTATCTATTTAATTGTTATTTTTACACTAAAGATTGTACTTGGTAGTAAAATTTTTCCAGTTTTCTTTCTTCGTTTAGTTATATTTATTTTATATTTATTTTTTTTAAACACCAAAAATACACTTTCAACTTTTTCTTCATTTTTTTTTTTCTTCTTTCTTTCTGATATCTTCAGGCTCTATAGGCAGAATCTTTAGGTTTTTGTGTCTGTATGTCTTCAGATATATTGCACTGTGTTTCACTTATTTCTTAAACTTTCTCTTTCACCAAACATATATTTGTTTTTGTTGCTTTTGGTATTTGTCTACTATTTATTTATACATACATAACGTTTTATTTTAGCCCATATATACACATATAAAAATATACATACATATATTTATATATGTTTATATATATATTTATAGATGTGTATATATATATATATATATATATATATATATATATATATATATACTCACACACACACACACACACACACGTGTTATTTATGTATTTATTTTTAGTCTATTATTTTTTTTAATGAGATATTGAGTGGACAATCAGTGACTTCATACTAAACTTCATTCATTCAGTCCGTTCCTTGCTG
>NC_068982.1:58089071-58108013 GCF_001194135.2 Octopus bimaculoides | reverse complement strand
TTATGAACATCTTTTGTGAAGAACTATTTCATTTTCAAATATAACTGTGAATGATTTATAATTACAGAAAACTAATTTGTTTAGCTTTCCTTTTGTGTATTAATAATACCTTTTAAAGCTTTAGTAGCTGAGTGGTTTGGTGGGTATTTTAAATTCTAATCCAAATGACATCTATCTGTCTGTTATTTTTTTTACTTGTTTCAGTCATTGAACTGTGGCCATGCTGGGGCACTGTCTTGAAGGATTTTGGTCAAACAGATCCACCCCAGTATATAGGTTTCATTTTCATGTCTGGTACTTACTCCATTGGCCTTTTTTTGCCAAACCACTAAGTTATGGGGACATAAACAAACCAACACTGGTTGTCAAGCTGTAGGCAGGGTTGATGGACACAAACATAATGACACATACACACACTTGTTCGCACACACACACACACACACACACACAACATCATTTTAATGTTTACTTTTTGACGCTTGCATGGTCTGGAAGACGAATATTGAGGTAGACTTTTCTATGGCTAGAAGCCCTTCGTGTCACCGACTGTCACCTGTTTCCAAACAAGGTCATTTTTCCCCAAGACCAGACATGGTCCCTTAGAATATTGGAAATGAATGACATTGTATGACAGTGAGACTTGTTTACAACAATCACAAGCACACTCACACACATACATACACACATACATACATACATACATACATACATACATACATACATGTATACATACCATGGACTTCTTTCAGCTTCCATCTACCAAATCCACTCACAAGGTTTTGGTTAGCCTAGGGATATAACATTAGACACTTGCCCAAGATGTCATGCAATGGGATGGAACCGAGAACTATGTGATTGGGAAGCAAATATATTAGCATACAGCCACAACTGTGCCCTCATCATCATCGTCGTTTAATGTCCGCTTTCCATGCTAGCATGAGTTGGACGATTTGACTGAGGACTGGTGAAACCAGATGGCTACACCAGGCTCCAATCTGATTTGGCAAAGTTTCTACAGCTAGATGCCCTTCCTAACGCCAACTACTCCGAGAGTGTATTGGGTGCTTTTACGTGCCACCGGCACGAAGGCCAATCAGGCGGTACTGGCAACGGCCACGTTCAAAATGGTGTATTTTATGTGCCACCTGCACAGGAGCCAGTTCAGCGGCACTGGCAACGATCTCGCTCAAATGTCTTTACACGTGCCATCTGGCACAAGTGCCAGGAAGGCGATGCTGGGCACAGGTACCATTGATGCTTTCGCTTTCGCTTGCCCCAATAGGTCTTCGCAAGCCAAGTTTCGTTTCCAATGAAGGAGACAACGTTGGCATGGGTGCCAGACGTGTGTGTGTGTGTGTGTGTTTGTGTGTGGGATGGCTTCATTTAGTTACCATCTACCAAGTTCACTTACTTGCCTTTAGCTGACTGGGGCTATAGTAGAAGATATTTGCCCAGGGTGCCATGTTGTAGAACTGAACCTGAAACTTACGTGGTTGTGAAGCAAGCTTCTTACCACACAGCCATGAGGACAAATTAATTCAAAGGTACATGTAACAAGAAGAGTTTTCAAATACACTATTATACCATAAATGACGATGATTTCTGACTTGGTGGACAGGTTTGTCTTTGAAGGAATCATTATATCATGAATAGTATTAACTATTTTGCAGACACAGATCATACAAGTACTTGGTGCTAATATTTTAAGCAAAAAATGTATGTGTTGTTCATGAGTTGTTCATGGTGGTTTATGAATGAACAGTTCATTTGGGTCTTCAAGATATGGTCATTTTAGTTTTGTACTCAAGCATGCCATCTTCTAATCTGGTGCTGTTTTAGCTTGGTTTCTACAGTTGGACGCCCGTCCTAAAACCAATCACTTTACAGTGTACTGGGCACTTTTTACATAGCACCATCACCAGTGCTTGCTGCACGGTGCCGTCACCAGTGCTTGGTACATGGCACCATCACCAGTACTTTTTACATGGAACCTTTGTTTTAGAATATCAGTTCTCTTGTGGTAGACGATATATGTATGTGTGTTTGTGTGTATATACATGTATGTAAGCATGAATATATGTACAGGTATATATATATATATATATATATATATATATATATTGAACCAGTAATCCCTACATTTTTCTCTCCATTTCTTTTTCATTCTTGCTCTGTTTTTTTCTTCTTAATCCTTTCTGTTGAAGAGCATAGGCTCTAAACGTCAAAGACTCTTCCATTCTTCCCAAGCATTAAACTAATACACCTGCTTGTTGTTCCTTCACCTGTCTTTGTCTTTTGCTTTCTGTAAATTTGAACTATACTTTTATTCATTTCAACCATGTGGCTGCAGTCATCTGTATGTGTGCATTTAGGGCTATGTACATGTATATGTATACCCACATACACACACACTCACACACACACATATGCCTGTATATCAATAACTAGCTAGATATCTATATACATATACATATTACACACACACATACACATACACACATGCATATCACAGCATGTTTGTATGTCTGTTTGAACTAAATTATTCAGCAATTGCTGTTGAACAGAAAATGTCTTGACATGAATACTAACCTACAAAAACAAACAAAACATGACCATTATCTTAATGCAGAAAGTTAATCCCATCATGACACCTATCAAAAATTCCCATCAGTCGTCCATCATATTGAAATGATGCAGTGGGAGGAAAAGAACACATTATTTTTGTGTTAGTTCTCAGATGAATACATTTCTAAGATAATTAAAATATCCTTAAAAAATAAATAAATAAATAAGAAATAATTCAAACACCCGAAATGAATATTTGCAATTTAATTTCTGATGAACAATTGATAAATAGGCCAGTCATAAAGAAAAGGGAAGTTTGGAATGAGGCCATTAAACTATTTGTGTATTCTGTTCTCTGTAAAGTAACTATCATTGTTCGGCTGCCTTTAGCTTCTTGTGCTTTTCTGATTAAACTTATACCTTTTGGCAGATTGAAACTATGCCAGTACTCATTCTGAAGTCTTGGATTGCCAAGTTGACTTGGTCTAATTTCCATCGTTCTGGCACTATGTGCTTTGAACGGTTGATAAGATAATAAAAGGTGATGGACTTTACCAGACAGAATCTGATTAGCTCGTTTGAACCTATTTCTGCATTAATCCCATACTGCACCCTCCTTATTTATAAATTCACTTATGAAAGACATTTTTTTTTTCATTTATCATTTACTTTTACAGTATAAAGACATTAAAAACAAACATTTTCAAGGGTTTGATAGTGATGCAAATTCTGCCATTTGCTTGAATTACTAAGACTGGTGTCACCTTCTTAATTACTTCCAAGGGCTTTGTTTATATACTACTTCTGCCTGCCAATACCACTCTTTTAATCTTTTATCGTTTGCATGTTTCATTGAAAAATTGTTAATCAAATGAATCAAATAAGTACTCTTTATTTTTTAAGCTAGGTGCTTATTTTATGTGTCTCTTTTACCGAAGTGCTAAGTTACGTGGATGTAAACACACCAACACCAGTTGCCTAAATAAGCCCCAGTACTTGACTGGTATTTATTTCATTGATCCCAGAATGATAAAAACTAAAGAGACAAAAACTGACTTCAGTGTGATTTGAACTTAGAGCATAAAGAACTAGAACAAATTTTGCAAGGCAATTTGCTTGACTCCCTTAGAATTTTGAAAATCCATTTCTCCAAATAACTGTTTTTTAATATAAAGACAGGGCTGGGCATTTGGGGGAAGAGAACACTCAATTAAATCTACCCCATGACTTGAATTCAATTGGGTTGTCTCATAAATTTGTTCGTTTTTTTCCCCCCTTTATTTTAGTCCTTTCCATTTTTTAAATTAATACGAAAAATATTTTTTATCATAGTGTTGATGCCATATAAAAAAAATACCCTGTCCACTCTGTGAAATGGTTGACATTAGGAAGGCCACAATAGACGATGGAGCTTGGTGCAGTCCTCCGGCTTGCCAGCTCTTATCAAACCATCCAACCCATGTCAGCAAAGAAGACGGATGTTAAATGATGATAATGGTGATGTCTTAAAAGTTTTTTTATTTTTTTTTTCTATCTAAGTCTGTCCTTCCTCTGCAAATTTTTTTTTAGTTTGGAAATTTGAATAAATTTTACTTCTCAGACATATGACAATGAAGTGAATTTATCAAGGGACTCAATACCTTATTAATCCTTAAAAGAATAAACGGTAAAGTTGACCTTGCTGGGATTTGAACTCAGAATGCAAAGCACTGCAATAAATGCTGCCAGAAATTTTTTCTAACACTGTAATGATTTTTTCCAATCCTCGACAGTGTTATTGTGTGTGAGAGGCTGTCTATTTATTTCAGTTTCTGACTTTCTGTGTATTGTTTTCTATATAGGCTACACATCAAAACATTGACTTGACTGAGTTTAGCTCCTGCAACAATCTGCATATGACAAAAAACACTTTAGCTGTGCTGCTGTCAGCTGGAAAGTTTGATGTACAGTTTAGAGTAATAACAAATATATATGACTGTTAGTTAGGTTTCTGCAAGCAGAATACTAATCATGCAGCTTCAACAACAACATATCATATACTCTCACAGGCACAACTTAAAAATAACAAACAATTTCTAAATAATACTAAATGTGGAAAGAAAGAAAATACTTTTTAAAATCTGTAAACTGGTTTTCAGAGGGACTGACTCTTTTCTGTAAATAAGTATGTAAGTCATATATGTATATATATATATATATATATATATATATATATATATATATGTGTGTGTGTGTGTGTATATATACATATATGTATATGTCTTGCGTATATATATATATGTATATGTCGTGTATATATATGTATATATGATGTATATATATATATATATATCTGTGTGTGTGTGTGTGTGTATGTCATATATATATATATCTGTGTGTGTGTGTGTGTGTATGTCATATATATATGTATATGTCATGTATATATATGTCATTTATATATATATATATATATGTGTCATGTGCATATATATATATATGTATGTATGTGCCATTTATATATATATATATATGTATATGTCATGTATATGTCATATATATATAGTGTGTGTGTATGTCATGTGTATATATATGTATATATGTTTGTGTGCACATGTGTGTGTGTGTGTCATGTATATATATATATATATATACACACACTTATACAGAGTTTCACATTCCCATATGTATATGTCATGTTGTGGTGAGAGTCATTGACACCCCTGTGGGATGGGAAGAATGGCCTAGCTGAACTCTTATAAAGAGTAGTATAATGGTTAAGACAGGAGAAGTCGTAGGAGGCATTGAGAGTTTGTGGAAGTTATAGGAAGTTGCTGAGATCATTGAGAGTTTGGATTTATTGGAGTACCGTGTTTAGTGGAGTGATTAGAAGTATGTCTATCCCTGCTCCATAAAATCTGTATATCCAACATATAGAAGGATATAAAAGTGGTGACTAGGATATCCACTTATAAAAGTGGCGATGAGGATGTCAGATATTAAACATTTTCTTTTGATACAAAAGCAAAGAAAAATTAATTGACATGGATGACCTATTAGCCTCCATGGTGCAGTTGCAACAGCAACAACAGTTACAGCAGCAATTACAACAACAATAATACCAACAGTTGCTGGTATTAATGTTGAAGTCCAAAAATGCTTCACGTTCATTCTCTTCAGACAGCATAGTAAGCTCAATTGCAGAATTTAGGAATGACTACTTTTAAGAACTGTAACTACCTTCTGCCCAAAAAAAAAAACTTGTGAAATTTGTTTCGATGAAACAAATTGTCATTGGAAATTTTCATTGAGAGAAGTTCTCTGTTCAGTACTTGCTGAGAATGTTTGAATTTAGTTAAAAAAAAAAGATGATGATTTTGTCACCTATGCTGAAGTCATCAATTGAGAATGCAAAAAATTCAAACCAAGAGAATTAATTCCAGACATGTTCAAATATCTAATCTTTGTTCAAGGGTTGATTGCAAGCAAAAATGCAGAGATATATGCTCGGATATTGACAAAAGTTGGAATAGGACCAGAATTTAACTCTGCAGGCAGTAGCAGAGGAATATCAAAGAATTATTAATCTTCAACATGACGCAAATAAAATCGAAGAAAAGGATTACTCTCACATACTTGCATGTTGACCTGTAATGGATAAGGAAAAAAGCAAACAAAGATCAAGACCCAATCCATGTTATGGGTGTGGAGGTCTACATTTTAGAAATAACTGTCCATTTAAAAATTTTTAATGTTTTAACTGTCAAAAAAATCGGACATTTCCTCCAGCAAATTTGTCAAAAGATGGGTGACTGGCAAAAATGGTTTGGGTGAGTGAAACTACACTAATCATGTTCTAATTATAAGACAACAATTGGACAAGGTCTTGGTGGTCAAGGTACTCATTGATTGGATTCTAGTTGGTGGCTCTTCTGTATCAGGAGGACTGCATTATCCATGTGTTCACGTATCTTGTATACTATTCACACATTTTTCTCATCTCTCACTTCTCCCCATCTTTTTATATACCCTCCGCCTTCCCAGCACAAATTGTAGACACTCCTCATCAGCTACCCTTATGTCAAATAAAATAAATTATTATTATTAAAGCAGTGAGTTGGCAAAATTGTTAGCAAACAGGGCAGAATGCTTAGTGACGTTTCATCTGTCTTTACGTTATGTGTTCAAATTCTACCAAGGTCAGCTTTATCATTAATCCTGTCAGGGTTGATAAAAAGAGTACAAGTTGAGCACTGGGGGTTGATGTAATTGACTTGTCCCCTCCCCCAATATCACTGGCCTTGTTCCAAAATTTGAACTCATTATTATTAAGGTGGTGAGCTGGCGGGATCATTAGTATGCTGGACGAAATGCCTAGCTGTATTTCACCCATTGCTACTTTCTGAGTTCAAATTCTACTGAGGTTGACTTTGCTTTTCATCCTTTTGGGGTCAATAAATTAAGTTCCAGTGAAACACTGGGGTCAATATAATTAACTAACTCCCTCCCCAATTTCAGGCCTTGTGGTTGACTAAAATAAAGTACCAGTAAAGTACATGGGCCAATGCTATCCACTCACTCCTCTACATCAAATTTGCTGGCCTTACAGCTATATTTAAAACAAAAGTTCCTATCACTACTACTACTACTACTATTAGTAGTAGTCATGATATACAAGGAAGTATCACATTTATCCCATATTTATTTTCTTCAATCATGCAGTATAAGATATCCAATTGATTGGTTTATTATCAATAGATATCACCAAAACGCCCTAAATTTGCTCATCGTTATCAATCAGCAGTTATTTTTGCTTGTTTTGTTTCATTTTCGTTTGCTGGATTGTTTATTTATTTTTTTATTTATTTATCTACGTATATACATTGACACAGAAGTTAGAAACAAAGTTGTTTTTTTATTTCCCTTTTTTTTTATTTTGTCCTTTGGAATAATGATTGTCTTTATTAATTAACATTCCACTGCAAACATGGAAGGAAATCAAATTTCCTGACTTGATGCTTGGTCATTACTAATGTCATTTCCATTATCATCATCATTGTTATTGTTTCTTGTTATTGCTACTACTACTACTACTACTACTAATACTACTATGATTGCTGCTGCTGCTAATTTGATGGCAGTTGGTTATCACTTCGAGAAACAGATGTAACACTATCTGATAAACTGCTATCTCATTTGACCCATAGCTACTGTGTGTAAATTTAATATCAACAATTTCTCTCTCTTTCTCTCTCTCTCTCTCTCTCTCTCTCTCACACACACACACACACACACACACACACACACACACAAACATGCTATTTTATTTTTGTTTTCTTTGTTCTGTTTTTTTGTTTTTTGTTTATACTCATTTCTTTTTCTCCTCTCCCATCTGCCCACCATCAGAGACCAATGATAACAATATAATAAATGTTTATATAACAAAATGCCATAATTAGTTTAGTCACTTGCTAAATATCATTTTAACTGTTGCCCTAATGACCTGTGGGAAAGGCTTCCATTTCGGATCTGGTCTGGCATGGAAATCCTAGGAGACTTGTTCACTACAAGCTGGAATGACTGACTAACTGTGTGTGTGTGTGTGTGTGTGTGTGTGTGTGTGTGTGTGTTATATGGTGTGGTGTGGTGTGTGTCTGTATGTGTAAGGAGGTGGAAATTGCTCAGTCACAGGAGACTTGTACTATATAGATACTTTATGGGTACTTTAGCTTAGTTACTTGCTACACAGTTCTGAGTTCAAATCCCACTGAGGATCAAAATTTGCCTTTTTATTCCCTACGGGCTCTAGTAAGTAAGCACTATGAATTTTTCGGAGTCATATCATTGGGCAATTGTTTTGGTTTCAACTAAATCCTCTCCACTCCATTTCTCTTGTTTTGCATCCTCTGTTTCTAAAGTTTATTTCCATCATCATCATCAACAGTTAACATCTGTTTTCCATGCTGGCATGGATTGGATAGCTTCACAGGAACTGGCAAGGCCAGGGGCCCCACACCAGGTTCCATTCTCTGTTTTGGCATGGTTTCTATGACTGGATGCCCTTCCAAACACCAACTACTTCACAGAGTTTACTGGGTGCCTTTTATGTGGCACCAGTGCTTTTTGTATGGTGCCAGCACGAGTGCTTTTTATGTGGTACCTTGGTTTTAGGATCTCAATTCTGTTGTGTGGAAGGGTCTTTTCAAGTACAACAATGTGCCACAAATCTTGGTTTGGTTTCTATAGCTGGTTGCCCTTCCTAATGTCGACCACATCTTTGGCAAGATTCGAACCACAACTGCATCAGCTGACAACCATGTTTATAATTACTCCATAGAACATGTGCTTTGCTTAAATATATGTGATTGTTAGGAGTTGGGGTGGTGGTCAGATAGGAGGTGGGGGTTTGTAAATGAATATGTATATGTAAGTAGGGAAAGACTGAAGTGCATGCATATTTGAATACATAAATATGTGTATATATGAGGTGGTGCTGAAACGTTCCTGACTTTGGGTAAAAGAAAATACAGGAGGATCAGTTAATTTTGATTTTATTCAACATATTCCCCTCTCAGAATCACACACTCATTGCAGTAGTCCTTCAGTTTTTCTAAGCTCTGTAAAAGAACTCTGAAGGTTGGGCCTCCAACCAGGTCCTTCACGATACCCTTAGAGCCAGGAACTTTTCAGCACCCTCTAACATGTGTGTTTTGCCATACACAAGTGCGTGTATATCTATTTCTATTCATGAATAAATATTTGTGTGTAAGTGTGTCTTTGCAATCATGAAAGTCATTGTCATCATTATTTTTAACATTCACTTTTCCATGTTTGCATGGATCAGATGGCATTTATTGAAGCAGATTTTCTATAGACTGATCCCATTCCTGTCATTAACCCTTATCTGCTTCAAGCAAGGTAATATTTCTAAGTAGCTTCTTTGATGTTATCATTAAATTTGATTTTAGGTTTTCCTCTTCTTCTTTTGCCATATGCCACACCTATTAATAGGAACTTGACAAGGTCTTGTTTTCTAAGTATTTGGCCAGGGAAGGTCCATTTTCTTTTCATGATAGTATTTAAGTCTTTCCTGGGACTTTATCTTCTGAAGGACCCACTTGATAGTGCTTTTATCCATCCTAAAGTCAAGACGATAGTACTTTACTCTTCTACATATGCCTTTTTTTGCCTCTGTATGAAATCATTTTTATTACTCTTGGTGCAGTTACCAGAGTGTGCAACAAAACACTCTGTGGCATTTATTTAGCTGTGCCCTATTATAATCTGGATTCAAATCTTGTTGGGAGCAAGTTTATTTTTCATTCTTTCAGAGATTCTGCTAGCATTATAAACAAAAGTGCATATATGCATTTCAAGACCATATGAGAGGTTCTCCCATGGTAACTGTCACAGTATTTTGTGTTCTAACACAACTTCCACTTTTAAGTGGAGGTAAAAATAAAATACCAGTCAAGTACTAAAGTTGTTCTAATTTAATGATGTCCTCCCTCTGTATTTCAGACTTTGTTTCAACATAAGAAACTATTATCATTAAGGGCAGGTGGATTGGTAGGATCATTAAAGTATTGAACAAAATGTCTGGTTCTTTATGTTCTGAATTCAAGCACCACTGAAGTCAGCTTTGTCATTCCATCCTTTTGGAGGTCAATAAAATAAAGTACTAGTCAAATTCTTGGGTTGATTTAAACACCTAACCTGCCCCCAAATTCTAGGCCTTGTCCCTGTACTACAAAATATTATTATTGACTGACAGAATCATCTGAGTATCAGAAAAATACCTTCCAGTATTTCTTCTGCTTCTTCAAATACTGAGTTCAAATCCTACTGACGTCAACATTGTCTTTCATCCTTTTTGGGGTCAATAAAATAAAGTATCTGTCAAGTGTAATCATGAAACTAATTAAGGACTTCAAGGGAGCAGGTCTTTTTTAATTATAATTCTTTGGGTGTGATTTTGTATGTTGATATCTGCTTTTCATATGCTATTTCATGTGTTTCCATGTCAGAGTTGACTGTTTATGGTTGATATGTTTGGAATTTTATTTTGGTCAGTGTAAGAAAAAAAAATTCTTTTTAATATATTTTCATTGAAATATAAAATGAATGAGAGCTGTATTCATTTCAGAGTTTGACAACTGGTGTTGGTTTGTTTACATCCCCATAACTTTGGAGTTCAGCATAAAGGTGCTGTTTAATTTTACATCGGTCTTTGACCCCTTGCCTGTCCAAAGTATTTTCATCAGTTGCATCGAGAGATGCCAATCTCTAATTGCAGAGGGAACATGTGGAAGGGGTAGACCCAGGAAGACATGGAAGAAAGGATCTACAGACTTGCAGAGGGGATGACAGGGGACCGAGACACCTGGTGGTTTGCTGTGCTTGCAAAAACATGTCAAGATTAGTAAAAGTGTGGTTGTTCTTGGTTACAGGTGTGTCACCCGTATCCCTCTCCACCTGAGCATTTCTAATCTTGCAGGCTCGTGGGTGCTGGTGCCATGTAAAATGCACCCATGCAAGTGCCATGTATGTGCACCTGTGCCAGTGCTGCATAAAAGCATCCAGTACACTCTGTAAAATGGTTGGCGTAAGGAAGGGTATCCAACCATAGAAATCATGCCTAAACAGACATGGAGTTTGGGTAGCACTTCAGCTGGCCAGTTCCTGTCAAATCATCCAACTCATGCCAGCATGGAAAACGGATGTTAAATGATGATGATGATGATGTCCTAAATGACCATGCTTGTTTCCAAGCTTTTAGTTAGCCCTTGTTTCATCATCATCATCATCATCGTTTAACGTCCGCTTTTCATGCTAGCATGGGTTGGACGATTTGACTGAGGACTGGTGAACCAGGTGGCTACACCAGGCTCCAATCTGATTTGGCAGAGTTTCTACAGCTGGGTGCCCTCCTTAACACCAACCACTCCGAGAGTGTAGTGGGTGTGGTTGGTGTTAGGAAGGGCATCCAGCTGTAGAAACTCTGCCAAATCAGATTGGAGCCTGGTTGTGGTTAATATAACTCTTTCCTTTCATAAGATCTAAGTTATTCTTGTAGTTTGAGAAAGATTGTGATTGTGTATCACATATGATGCATGGATGCCAGGGGAATATGTTCTGTGTGTCACTCAAGATACACAGGACAGGTAAAGAGCTAAACAAATTAGTAGTGGGGTTGATTGGTTTGACTAAACACTTCAAGGTGGTGTCCCAGCATGGCCACAGTCTAATGATGAAAATAAGTAAAAGAATATAAGAATAAAGGAAGCTATAAATAGAAATTATGGATTTACATGGAAAGTGTAATTCTCAGATATTGACAAGATGAAATGAATTGATTTCACGTCATTTTCACACCTTGTTATTCTTGAACAAGGTTAAATTTGATAATTATTTTCGTATTAGATAACTGACACATACAGACATATACATTCATAATAGTACGCACACATGCGCATGTACATGGATGTGCATTCACATGCATCTAGGTTATCACATCTGCATACGAACATGTGTGTGATCAAGAATATCAGTTCCATTATTGATGGTCTAATTGCTGTATTTTTGTTCAGGTACATGGGCAGAGCTTGCTCTTGCATACACACACACACACAAATACACACAGAGTCACCAATGTATATATATATGTATATATACACATGCACATGTACACACTCACACGCACTCACATTTGTGTTTGTTTCCCCAATTAACACCCTTTCTGTAAAAATAGTTTTCTATCTGTTCACCTGTACAGCTGTAATAGTAATTAAGAAGAGAAGTTGTCGAATTCTGTGACACTGATATATTAGTTAAGTGTATTATTAAAGCATTATTATTATTATTAAGTGAGCTGGCAGAATCATTAGTGCTATGGGCAAAATGCTTAGTGGCATTTTGTCCGCTTTACATTCTGAGTTCAAATGCCACCAAGGTCGACTTTGCCTTTCATCCTTTCAGTTGATAAAATTAGTACCAGTTGAGTACTGGGGTTGATGTAATTGATTATCCCCCCTCCCCCAAAATTTCAGGCTTAATGCCTATAGTAGAAAGGATTATTATTATTATTATTATTATTATTATTATTATTACGATGATAAGCTGACAGAATTGTCAGCACACTGGGTAAAATGCTTAGTGGTATTTTGCCTCTTTGCATTCTGAGTTCAAATTCCACCGATGTCAACTTTGCCTTACATCCTTTCAGGGTCAATGAAATAAGTACCAGTTGAATACTGGGGTTGATGTAATCGACTTAGCTGCTCCCCAAATATTTCAGGCCTTGTACCTATAATAGAAAGGATCATTATTATTAAGGCAGCAAGGGATTGATGCATTTGACTTAACCCCTCCCCCAAAATCCCTGGCCTTGTGCCAGAATTTGAAACCATTATAAAGGTGGCAACTTGATAGAATTGTTAGCATGTTGAACAAAATGTTTAGTGGTGTTTCATCTGTGTTCTGAATTCAAATTCTGCCGAGCTCAACTTTGCCTTTTCATCATTTAAGGGTTAATGAAATGAGTATCAGTTGAACATTTGGGTTGATGTAATCAACTAGCCCCATACCTCGAAATTCCAGACCTTGCAAAGGTAACTGATTGGTAGAATCATTAAAGCATCAGACAAAAAGGACTTTGCAATATCTGTTTCTGCTTTTTATATTCTGAATTCAAATCCCTCTAATGTCAACTTAGTCTTTCATCCTGTCAAGGTCCATAAAAGTACCAGTCAAATACTGGGACCAATGGTTTTGACTAAAACCCTCTCCCCCACAAAAATTGCTGGTATTGTTGCTGTTTTTATTGAAATTTAAGACACCATATTCCTTCTGTTTTAGTAATTTTCTTATGTAAAATTATCTTGAAACAAATGTTTGTCATCATCATAACCATCACCATTACCATTATGATTATCATGATCAACATCATTAGCATCATGACTATCGTTGTATCTATGAGTGTCTCTCTAAGCAGTTGCTTATCTTGTAAGAAATCCCTTTACCCTTTAGTATTTTATCCATCCATATCCAGCCCAAATAATCTAGCTCTATGTTCAAACCGACCAGGTCTGACCTTTCACATCTCCCTTGCAATGTTGCTTAAAATATGCAATCACATCACTGAAATCTTTAAATTATGAGATAATGTATGATTAATTCAAAACTGAAATAAATAAGCATTACATTCGACAGATGAATTTGAATGCTAAAGGGTTCATCATCTGCAAATTCTCTCATAAGATCTTTAAAAAGAGCAAGTGATCGTGGCTAAAAAGACCCTTAGTCATATATCTGCCTAATCAGGACTGACATAATCATCAGTATCACAATCACAGTCATCTTCATTGTCACCAGATGAGATGACGAAGGACTGAGTTACCTGGCGCCTTGCTGTAATCAAGAAGACCTGTCCTACTCAGAAGTGTTAAGGCTGCTCCCCACTGGTGAGGAGGATTGTCCTGCAAGAATCCTGTGCTCGTGCCATGTAGAAATCACTTGTGCCGGTACCATGTAAAAGCACTCATGCAGTGCCACGTTAAAAGCACCCAGCACACACTGTGAAGTGGTTGGCATTAGAAAGGGCATCCAGATGTAGAAAACGAATCAAAACAGACTGGAATTTGATGCAGCTCTCTAGCTTGCCAGCTCTGGTCAAACCATCAAGCCCATGCCAGCATGGAAAACAGATACTAAAGAATGATGATGATGGTAATGGTGGTGATGATGATGATGATGAAATTTTGGCATAAGGCCAGTAATTTTAGTGAGAAACAACTTGTCAATTACATTGACCACCTACCCAACCTTAGTTCTCACCTGGTATTTATTTTATTAACCCTAAATGGATGAAAAGCAAGAAGCCGAATTCAATGGAATTTGAACTCGGAATCTAAAGAAACAGAAGAAAAGCTGCTAAGCATTTTTCCTGACATGCTTGCTGACAATTCTGCCAGTTTGCCATCATAATACTCATATTTTTGGAAACATTGCCTAAAACAACACCACCTATATTTTTGAGCCAATCAACCCCTACTCCTTAATACCACCACCACCACCACCACCACCATCATCATCATCATCATTGCTGTTGTTATTCTTTTGGCTTTGCCTTAATTTATTCAAACTGCATTCAAGACACAACCAGAGACATCAAGGAACTAATTATTATTATTAGTATTATTAATATCAATGTTTTGAGTGCCCTTCAAGAAATGAAGCCTCTCCTTGGCTCTTGGAGTTCTGTTTCCAGCATTGAAACCACATGACACCATAACTTCTGTACTATCAAATTGACAAGATCAGAGTACACCTGCCTAGACATATACACTTTTGGCTATGACTAATCAACACAACAGTCAGTGTAAACAGTGACACACTGTCAGCTGTGTGTGTTTGTGTATATATGCCTTTCATATCTCTTTCTCATTTACTCCCTCCTCTCTTTTATAGTCTCACTTTGCCTGTCTTATAAGCATACACACACATATATTCATGTACATTTATGTATATACATAGGTGCAGGCATGGCTATGTAGTAAGAAGCTTGCTTCCCTAGCACATAGTTCCAGGTTCAGGCCAATGTGTGGCAACTTGGACAAGTGTCTTTTGCTATAGCCTCAGGCTTTGTGAGTGGGTTTGGAAGATGGAAACCAAAAGCTCATTGTATGTGAGTCTGTGTGTGTGTGTGTGTGTATCTTTGTGTCTGTGTTTGTTACCCCGTTGCTTGATGATTGGTGTTGGTGTGTTTACATCCCTGTAGCTTAGTGGTTCAGCAAAAGAGATGACCACTAGAATAAGTATCAATCTTGACAAAACATAAGTACTGGGGTCAATTCATTCAACTAAGAATTAATCAAGGCAGTGTCCCAGCATTCATAGAATGTACCCTCCCAGTTGCTTCTTCAGATATTTTAATAGAAATTAGAGCCAGCACTGATTTGTTATGATGTTTTGCATCTGAATATGTTTAATGTAAACAATGCAATCAAAGATGGAAAAATAGGTAAAGGTTGTAAATGCATATTCCAGAAGTTCTTGCTTCTTCTATAGTGCCACATCCAACCAATTAACCATCCATGAACTCATTGCTTAAATAGCTACTAGATATCAATGAACACATTGCTTAAATAGCTACTAGATATAGTAGTGTAACACTACTGGAGATACCAATTTCGCATTCTTATGTCTTTAATGACAAGGCTCAGGCATGTTGCATTGGCTCTTCAAAGCACCTCCTCATATGTGATCTTGTCTTGCCATCTAGTGCTCAGAATGTTTTGGAGGCATCTTTGTTGGAAAGTAATATATGTATTTATGCTATATATTGTCTCTTCATGATATTTTGGGGGGGAAATCAGAGTGAAGTATGGAATTGCCATAGAATGTATTATGTTGGCACTGGCACTCCGTCGCTTATGACAACGAGGGTTCCAGTTGATCTGATCAACGGAACAGCCTGCTCGTGAAATTAACGTGCAAGTGGCTGAGCACTCCACACACACGTGTACCCTTAATGTAGTTCTCGGGGATATTCAGCGTGACACAGTGTGACAAGGCTGACCCTTTGAATTACAGGCACAACAGAAACAAGAAGTAAGAATGAGAGAAAGTTGTGGTGAAAGAGTACAGCAGAGTTCGCCACCGTCCCCTGCCGGAGCCTCATGGAGCTTTAGGTGTTTTCGCTCAATAAACACTCACAACGCCCGGTCTGCCAATCGAAACCACGATCCTATGACCGCGAGTCCGCTACCCTAACCACTGGGCCATTGCGCCTCCACAATGTATTATGAGAAATCTACTAAAATGAACTACATACTACTCAATAAGTCTACAGACCTCAAAGAAAAGATGTGTGTATGGGATGGGAATGACACACAAGCATATCCTTTATTAAAAAGAACACTTTGTAGTTAAGATGTGGTTTGAAGATTTGACTGTTATTTCTAGTAGTTTAAATGCTTGAACAGAGCTTCCTCTTTAGCTTCTATGCATGTCTATATATGTAACTCTCCTAGTATTTGTGTAGGTTGTGTATGTATTATCATGTGTGCTTTTGTGTGTATGCTCTGTGTGTCTATGTATGTATTTGCTATGTGTTTGTATGCATGTACATAATGGGTACTTGGGTGTGTGCATTTTGTGTTTGATGTATGTGATTTGAGATTGGTGCATGTACGGTTGGCTGGTTGCTTGGCTGTATTCATGTAATGTAATGGAATGCTGTATGTATATGTTGTATGTGTGTTGTCTTTGTTATAGATTGGCTTATGTTTATATTTGTTGTATACATGTAGATTATCTGCGTGCATGTTTGATGTGTTTGTTTGTGTATGCATGTATAATTGTGTATATATGTATTCCTGTATGTACACAGTGTGTGTGTATATTGAGTGCTTGTATGTGTCTTGTATGTTGTGTTTATGCTCAAATGTATCTATGTCATTTAGACTTGTATGTGTATCTGTATATACTAATGCATGCTTGTGTGTATGGAAACAATGTGTTCTGTTTGTGTGTATATGTGTATAGTATATTTTATGTTGCGTGCTTATGAGTCTACATATATGCACATATAAGCATATATATATATATATATATATATATATATATATATATATATGTGCATGCATGTGTGTGTGTATAGCCTATACATACATATTTACCGTCTATTGTGTGTGTGCTGATGCCTACAATAAAAGATGAAGAAACAAAATGTTCAAGTGTGAACAATAATTTGTGAGAGCTGATTTGACTATAGTGAACAGTTGCTCTTCCCGGAGTTGTTTCATATACAGAGTTCAGCCAGTTAATTATCTCCTCTAATTCCCAAATGAGCTAAACTTAAGGAAAGTTAACTATTCTTCTGGGTAACATTGTCTTGCATTTTTCTAGTCATCATTTCTCTGGTTCTTTCACCTATCTTAAATGATCTGCAGCTCATCACATTTACTTGATTGTACGATGTCACGCAGACAATTACTTCATTGCCACCTTTTACACACACACACACACGCACACACACACACACACATGCACACACACGCACACTGGCACATGTTTACACAACATATTCCTTTCCTCTTTCTTTCTTCTCAAGCAAGATACACAAGTGACAGAGTTGGCTGAAAGAGTGGAAGTGATGTGGGGGGTGGTTGGCTGGCTGGCTGGCTGGCTGGCAGATGAGTTGGTTTGCTGGCTGGCTGGCTGGCTGGTTGTATGGTGAAATAGATGATGACAGCAACAATTTGAAAGAAAGCGTTACTGAAAGTATGTATATATATGTGTGTGTGTGTGTGTATTTTCTGTCTTTTACCTGTTTCGGTCATTGGATTACAGTCATGCTGGAGTACTCCTTAAAGGGTTTAGTTGAACAAATCAACCCCAATACTTTTTTTTTTTTAAGTCTGGTACTTATTCTATTTGCTGAACTACTAAGACAACACCAGTTGCCAGCAGGGAACAAACACAAATACCAGCACACACAGACACTCATTCACTCACTCACTCTCGCACACATAAATGATAGGCTTATTCCAGTTTCCATCTAACAAATCCACATACTAGGTTTGGTTGGGTTGGAGCTAGTAAAAGACACCCAAAGTACCTTGCAATGGGACTGAACCCAAAACCATGTGGTTGGGAAGCAGATATGTATATATTCTTTTATTATTTTACTTGTTTCAATCATTTGATTGTGACCATGCTGGTGCACCGCCTTGAAGGGTTTTAGTCGAACAAATCGACCCCAGGACTTTCTTTTTTTTAAAAAACCTAGTACTTATTCTATCGGTCTCTTTTGTCAAACTGCTAAGTTACAGGGACATTAGCACACCAACTCTGATTGTCAAGCAGTGACGGCAGGGTGCAAGCACAGACACACACACACACACACACACATATATATAAGCAGGGTGTGCAAGCTATCTGAGGACACATTTATGTTTATAAAAAAAAACGGATTTTTTTTAAAACGGGGGCCACATTTTTCATTAACAAAACACTTTGAAACTTGGAACACTGGTAGAATGTGTCATATAAAACATCTTTTTCTCTTAGTCTTCTTAAAAAAAAAAAGAAATCCCCAAGTTATTCCATGTTAAAGTTGTCGTATTTCTGTAATTTCAACCAATCACTGACGTCCATTCAGCCGATATACATTAAGTGCCGACTACATAAACAAACGATTCTGAAACAATTAACCCTAACCCTAGGGTTAGGGTTAAAGTAAATTTAAAATGAAAAAAGCAAATAAAACGAAGGTATGGAGATTAAATACGCTTTACATCGCTTAATCAGCCAAAAGAGTAAATGTAAACAACTGAATACTTGTCAGTGATTGGTTGAAATTATCGAAATAAGACAATTTTTTACATGAAATAAATT
>NC_068982.1:58084693-58089061 GCF_001194135.2 Octopus bimaculoides | reverse complement strand
AAACAATTAACCCTAACCCTAGGGTTAGGGTTAAAGTAAATTTAAAATGAAAAAAGCAAATAAAACGAAGGTATGGAGATTAAATACGCTTTACATCGCTTAATCAGCCAAAAGAGTAAATGTAAACAACTGAATACTTGTCAGTGATTGGTTGAAATTATCGAAATAAGACAATTTTTTACATGAAATAAATTCGAATACAAAAATATTTTTCTGTTCTATAACACAAAATAGATAAGTATACGAAGTTTGAAAGTCTTTCCGTACCAAAAACACTACGTAAAACATTGATGAAAAATGTGGCCCCCGTTTTAAAAAAGATTAAAAAAAACAGATATGTAATAACAGATAATAACTTTATTTATCAAAAAATGCTATGAGGATAAAAATAAACCTTTTCTATAATGTTATTCAATAAAGCCATCTTCAACTTGAACAATTGCTTCTATAATTTCCTGTCTTGTAAGTGTAAGAGTATTCAATAGGTGTTGCATGCAGGGTCACAGTTGCTCTTTTCTAGTCACGCAACTGTTTCCTTTGTTGCTGCTGTTTTATAAGATGTACAGTTATGAACAGTTATGTGTCGAACTGGCAGAATCATTAGTACATTGGGCAAAATGCTTAGCAGCATTTCGTCCGTCTTTTCTGAATTCAAATTCCACCGAGGTCAACTTTGTCTTTCATCCTTTCAGGGTCAGTAAAATTCGTACCCGTTGAGCACTGGGGTCGATGTAATTGGCTTACCCATTCCTCCGCGTAAGAGAGAGCGAGAATATAAATACATACCACACATGCATATAGGCTCACACACACGCACTTACACATACGCATTTTCTTTAATTCATTAGAAAGTGATTCTTTAGAAAGTGATTCTTTAGAGATGGTCATACATTTTATTCTGTATTAGTTTATCAGACGAATATGATGTATGATTCAGTTAATGAAATCTATATTTAAAAATTGGAAAGACTGTTTGAAAACAGATTTTCTAAAACTGAAGATGATAGAGAAATTGTATATTATTCTGAAAGGAAGAGGAGATTACCAGGAGTTGAGAATTTGTGATGAGAAAGAGAAGGATGGATTACAATGAAATGCTAGAAGACGTAGTTCTTTCTACAACTCTCTCTCTCTCTCTCTCTCTCTCTCTCTCTCTCTCTCAATACTTATATATATATATATATATATATATATATATATATATATACACCAATACATATTTAGTTCTTTAGATGAAAGAATATGAAAGGGAGGTAGAAAGCAGAATATATAAAATTTCAAAAATAAAGTAAATAGCATTAAGTAATAAGCTGCTATAATTAGGGGTTTAAATCTTAATTATGTTAGCGGATCAAGTGAAGGAGAAAAAAGAACATTTCTTCAAGGAATACATGCCAAGTAAAAGTATTTGGGTAAGTTAAGTCGCCAACATTCGGTTAGCAGTCTTGGATGTAGTGTGTATAATTAATGCTTAAAATCTTTAGAGATTTTAATATCAGTATTGTGTTACGGTGTGAAACAAGGTGGTGTTATAGATCCAGAGCTTTGCCACAAAATAGTTGCAGGCAAACTTGAAAAGTGCATTTCCAAATAATTGGAGCAGTTACGAAATATGGGATGAAGATAAACTGAGTGAAACTGATAAACTAATGGTGAAATTCAATGACTTTACTTTCATGTTTTTCATAAACTGTTTTGATGCCAGGTGCAAACATGGCTGTGTGGGCGAGAAGTTTGTTTCCCAATCACATGATTTTGGGTTCAATGCCACTGCATGGCACCATAGGCAAGTATCTTTTACTACAGCCTTGAGTCAACCAAAGACTTTTGAGTGGATTTTTTTGATGGAAACTGAAAGAAGCCCATCATAAATGTATGTATGTATGTATGTTGTCCTAAGTGGTGAGGCTCCATTTCGGGAGTTCTGGAGATGTGGGGAGCATGCAGTCACCACTTAATTACTATTACTCCCAGGTCTCCTCTGACCTGGAATGGTAGTACCTGTAAGGGTCCCATCTGTGGGTTAAATATATTTCCCAGGAATAGAGGAGGTTCCCATTATATTTGAGAAAGTTGTCGGGAAGGCAACTTTTCTAGGAGGTAGATACTGTGACATAAAACTTGCAGCGAAAATGGTACCAATCATCTTGCAATGCTTCTCACTGGAAAATACAATGACAATCAACAGTGTGGCAGAAGTACTGAACAAGCTTTTGTCACTTAAATCTCAAGTGTGGCACTCTCATTTCATTTTCTGGTCTGTTTTGCATTTAAATAAAGACTCATGGCAATGGATGCATGACAAGATGTAAAGTCATATCTGTGCACAAGTGGGGATGAAAGTCAATCAGAACAATCAGGCTGAATGTGAGACAATTGTTATCTGACAAGATTCAACAATCATCATATATGTATGTGTATTTGTGTGTGATTGTTTTGACAATGTGTATTTGTGGCAAATGAGCATCAGTATCACACATGTCATGTCATTTGTTTCCAATATTCCATGGAAACATATTTAGCCATGATGAAATTGTTATGATGAAAAGCACAAAAATAGTCGTGATTTTAAATGTGAAAATATTTATTTATATTTTTTTTATTGTTCAGAAAGTAGATGTTGTTACTTCAAAGAAATAATGTTTACACTAGAATAGTTCAAAGTTTATATGAGATGTTGTTGGATCAGGAAGCCACCAGTGTTTTTCTAATTGAAATCGAACTAAATTCGACGACTGGCACCCATGCCAACGTCGTCTCCTTCACTGGACACTAAACTCGGCTTGCGAAGACCTGTTGGGGCAAACGAAAGTGAAATCGTGATGGCACCTGTGCCCAGCGTCGCCTTCCTGGCACTTGTGTAGGTGGCACATGTAAAGACATTCGAGTGAAGTCATTGCCGGTGCCGCTGGACTGGCTCCTGTGCCGGTGGCACGTAAAATACACCATTTTGAACGTGGCCGTTGCCAGTACCGCCTGACTGGCCTTCATGCCGGTGGCACGTAAAAGCACCCACTACCCTCTCGGAATGGTTGGCGTTAGGAAGGGCATCTAGCTGTAGATACTCTGCCAAATCAGATTGGAGCCTGGTGTAGCCATCTGGTTCACCAGTCCTCAGTCGAATCGTCCAACCTATGCTAGCATGGAAAGCGGACATAAAACGATGATGATGATGATTAGCTGGTTAGGATGTGTTGATACTGTTGTCCATTGTTTTGGTGTTGTTCTACTGCTCTGGTTTCCTGCTGCAGTTTGCTATTTAGTGACTAAAATGCACTGAATATATAGTGATGCTTTCGGTCAGAGATGAAATTGTTGATTCAATCAACAGAACAACCTGCTTGCGAAATCAAAGTGCAAGTGGCTGAGCACTCCACAGACATGCGTACTCTCAATGTAGTTCTCAAAGAGAGTCAGCATGACACAGAATGTGAGAGGACAAGCTCGTTTTTGCCAGCTCAGTAGACTGGAGCAATCTGAAATAAAGTATAGGCGCAGGAGTGGCTGTGTGGTGATAAGTAGCTACTCTGTATACTGCCTTTATGACAAATCAAATGAAATAAAGTAGCTTGCTTACCAACCACATGATTCCGGGTTCAGTCCCACTGCGTGGCACCTTGGGCAAGTGTCTTCTACTATAGCCTTGGGCCGACCAAAGCCTTGTGAGTGGATTTGGTAGACAGAAACTGAAAGAAGCCCATCGTATATATGTATATATATATGTGTGTGTTTGTGTGTCTGTGTTTGTTCCCCCACCATCATTGCTTGACAACCGATGCTGGTGTGTTTACGTCCCTGTAACTTAGCAGTTCGGCAAAAAGAGACCGATAAAATAAGTACTAGGCTTACAAAGAATAAGTCCTGGGCTCGATTTTCTCGACTAAAGGCGGTGCTCCAGCATGGCCACAGTCAAATGACTGAAACAAGTGAAAGAGTAAAACTGAACTCATGACTTAGCAATCATAAGCCAAACCCCTAAGCCACACACCTTCACTCACTCACAAATACACACACACACACAGACACACACACAGACACACACACACATGTACAACAAACTTCTGTTCATTTTATCACCACTAAATTCCATTCCAGAATATAGTAGACAATCACCATACAGTGATACTGAACCTGCAATCACAAGATTCACACATATCTTCACTTGCACTCAGATACATCTAATGTGTGTGTGTGTGTGTGTGTCTACCTAGCATGTCAAACAATCCACTAAAAATCAGAATCGTCATGTTGAAAAAGTAAACCAGATTTCTTACGCTTCTGTTCCTGGGTAGTAGAAGCCATATGTGTACCCGCACCAAATCTATTTTATAAACACACCTATTGTACAGGACTTAAGTTGTTTATAAG
>NC_068982.1:58077859-58083165 GCF_001194135.2 Octopus bimaculoides | reverse complement strand
AAACTTTTACACAAATACATGTCCCGCCTGTCTCTCTTTCCCTCTGTGTGTGTGTGATTGTATATATATATATATATATATATATATATATATATATATATCCCTTCTGCTCTGTCTCTCTCCAGTTTTATTCTGAACATACAGATACACCTTGAACATCATTCTTGTCCCAAACGACTGTCCCATTTTTAATCTTAGTCTTACATTACCTAATATGGCCTCCTGTTTTGGTGTGATTGATAGAGAATTAGTTACCATTTCTAGCATGTTAAGTGACGTTGCAACGTATGTTTCTGCTTGTTGTTGTTACTGCATTATTCGAGGTCTATCTTGAACATTCAGACATACCTTCAACAGCATTCTTGTTCTAAATGGCTCAATCTTTTGAGGTCCATATCCAAGTCTGCATTATCTAATATGGTCCTCTGATATACATGATTTGATAGAGCTTTAGTTGCTGTTTCTAGCATGTCAAGTGACCTCATAAAGTATGTCTTGGCTCCTTGTTGTTATTTAGCCTTATATCAATCCCAATTAAGCAGACCGATGATCAAATACATTCCATCCTTGATCATCCCAGATTTCTTTCAAGCATTGAATGTTTATGACTACATTACCCATCAGATCTCATCCCCCCCCCATTCTCTCTCTCTCCCTCCTCTTTCTCTCTGCCCCTCTTTATCATTTCAAGAACATAGTGTGCACTTTGAGGGAGATTTGGTTATTATTTCTAGGTTGAATTACTTTCTAGGATTACTTGTATTAATTCTTGAACTGATATCTATCTATCTATCTATCTATCTGTGGAGGCTGTTCCGTTGATCGGATCAACTGGAACCCTCGACGTTGTAAGCGATGGAGTTCCAACATCTATCTATCTATCTATCTATCTATCTACCTCCTTTTGCCTATCTATCTATCTGCCTGTCTATCTAACTATCTATCTGTCTGTCTGTCTGTCTTTCTTCCTTTTTAATTTTTATTGTGTCAGTCATTGGACAGTGGCCATGCTGGAGCACCACCTTGAAAGGTGTGGTTGAACAAATTGACTCTGCTTCTTATTTTTTAGGTCTGGTACTTACTCTGTTCATCTCTTGAATGAACAGCTGAATTGTGGGAACATAAACAAACCAACTCTGTTCCTCAGGTGATGTGTGTGGTTGGACAGAAACAAAGACACTCATATAGATATATATACATGCATATATACAACATGCTTCCACACAGTTTCCATCTATCAAATCAACTTGCAAGGCTGTAGCCCAAAGGACTACATAGTGGATTGAACCCAAGACCACATGAATAGGAAGCAAGCTACTTAACCGTGATATATAGGCATGATTGTGTGGTAAGAAATTTGTTTCCCAACCACATGGTTCTGTGTTCAGTCCCACTGTGTGGCACCATGGGCAAGTTTCTTCTACTATGGCTTTGGTAGACAGAAACTGAAAAAAAGCCCATGTGTATATCATCATCATCATCGTCGTCGTTTAATGTCCATTTTCCATGCTAGCATGGGTTGGACAGTTTGACCGGGGTCTGGGAAGCCAGGAGGCTGCACCAGGCTCCAGTCTGATCTGGCAGTGTTTCTACAGCTGGATGCCATTCCTAACACTAACCACTCCGTGAGTGTAGTGGGTGCTTTTTACGTGCCACTGGCACAGGTGCCAGGGGAGGCTGGCAATGGCTACGATTGGTTGGTGCTTTTTACATGCCACCGGCACGGGTGTCACAACTACAATTTCCATTTGACTTTTATTTTGATGTTGATGTACTTGACTCAAGGTCTCCTCAAGCACAGCAGGTTGCCAATGTCTTTCTGTCTGTGTTTATCCCCCACCAATACTTGACCAACAGTGTTAGTGTGTTTACATCTCCATAACTTAGCAGTCGTTATTGAAAAATAACAGAAATTTTCATTATTATTACTACAGGTTGGCAGAATCATTAGCATGTCGTTAGCTGCATTTCGTCTGTGTTTACATTCTGAGTTCAAATTCCTCTACAGTTAACATTGCCTTTCATCATTTTGGGGTCGATAAATCCAGCAGTCAAGTACTGGGATTGATGTAATCGACTATCCCCCTTTCACAAATTCCAGACACTGTGCCCATAGTAGAAAGGATTATTACAGTGGTGAACTGGCAGAATCATTAGCACACTGAACAAAATGCTTAGTGGCACTTTGTCTGCCTTTACATTCTGAGTTCAAATTCCACTGAAGTTGACTTAACCTTTTATCTTTTCAGGGTCGATAAAATAAGTATCAGTTGAGTACTGGGATTGATGTAAGTGGCAAACCTCTTCGCCAAAGTTGACTTTGCCTTTCATCTTTCAGGATCGATAAATTAAGTACCAGTTGCATACTGGGGTCAATTTAATCAACTGGCTCCCTCCCCCAAAATTTCGGGCCTTGTGAATTGGCAAACCCCTGCTCCTCAGACTTGTTGGCCTTGTGCCAAAATTTGAAATCATTATTATTACTAAGGTCACAAGCTGGCAGAATCATTAGCATGCCAGGCAAATACTTTGCATCATTTCATCTCTCTTCATGTTCTAAGTTCAAATACTGCTGAGGTCAACTTTGCCTTTCATTCTTTCAGAGGCAAAGTACCCTAGTACCCTTTGAGCAACGAAGTTGATACAATCGACGAGCCCCTTCCCCCAAATTTGCTGGCTTTGTGCCAAAATTTAAAATCATCATCATTAATATTATTATTGCTTTAGGTGTCAAACTCTGAGACATAAAATACTTGTTTACGTATGTAAACCAGTTTACAGTTTTCATTAAGTGTAGTAAATATTGAATATGGCAAGAAATGAAATGTTCAGTATTGTTATAACCTATACTGTCATTGATGAATTCAATACACATACATGAAATATATATATATATATATAATGTATTGACAGAGAGACAGAGAGCTGTAAATGTCATTGCAGAAGTGAAATTTATTCAAATTTGTACCAGGTTCTTCTTCTTATTTTAATGTCTCTTCCATAGAAAAAGAGAGAGAAAAATAAAAATGGAAATTATTTAAATGTTTGTGGTTGCAAAAAAATATAGCACAGTTGTTAAATTTGTCATCCTTCCATCTCAAATAAAATGTTTTCTTTCTTTCTGAAAGCAGAGAAAAAGAAAATTGTATATTGAACATCAGCAAATGCTAAGTAAAAGAAAAAAATTATTCTGAGTTCTATTATATCAAGGTCATTTTAAGAAATTAAATATATTTATTTTTCTCTCGACAGTGAAAAGCTGTAACTCTTATCTTTTCACAAAAGACTAACTTATTTGAATTTGCCAACATATGAAATTTAATATATACAAATGTGTGTGTGTGTGTGTGTACAGAGAGAGAGAGAGAGAGAAAGTCCCATATTAGTGTGTCAGCATAATTTATAATTTTGTAAAGTTAACATATTGTTACTTGAACAAACTTTTATATATATTATTATTCCTTTTTTCTTTTTCTCTGTATTTTGAATTATATATATATATATATATATATATATAAATGTGGATGCATAACTATGTACTTAAGATGATAACAGTTCAGTTAGTAAGTTCTAGCTTCAATTCCACTGTGCAACATTTTGGTCATATGTTTCCAATCATATCCAAATATTGGTTTCAAATTTTGGCACAAGACCAGTAATTTTAGGGAAGGAGTAAATTGATTGCATCAACCTCTGTGTTCAGCTTCTACTTATTTTATCGACCCTGAATAGATGTAAGGCAAGTTGACCTAGTGGAATTTGAACGCAAATCTTAAAGACAGATGAAATGCTGCTAAGCATTTTCCTTGGTGTGTTAATGATTCTGCGAGGTTTCTGCCTTAATCATATCCAAATATTGATGCAAGCCTTATCTGTGAAGTTTAATGGCTGAGAACTGTGCTGAAGACCAGTCAATAGACTGACTTCTCATACACTGCATTACACTGTTTTAATCCTAAGTATGATGCTAAGAGTATATCTATGGAATACTCAGCTATTTGCATGATAATTCAATTAATGACTAACTCTATTGATCAAATAATCAAAATGTCAGTTTGCCAAAAATCTATGCAAAATCCATTTTGTTCAATAATTGAGATTATGTCCATCCATCCATTTTCTAGGAAAGTTCCCAGCTTTGGGTGAAAGAAAATACAGAAAGATCAGTTAATTATGATTTTATGCAATATATTCGGCTCTCAGATTTATACACTTATTGCAGTGGTCCTTCAGTTTTTCTAAACCCTGTAAAAGAACTCAGAAGGTTGGGCCTCCAACTAAGCCTTTCACAATACCCTTAAAGCCTGGAACTTTTCAGCCCCCTCCCCCCACTCTCACTGGTTAGATTCTCAACTGTGGCTAACTGATATTATGGGTGTTATCCAACCATCTTGTTTTTGGTCTCTCATAGATTGGCTCAGCTTGAAGAATCTTACCTTACAGTTCTTTTCTCTAACATCCTAATCATAGGCACAGGCATGACTGTGTGGTAAGAAGATGGCTTTTCTACTACATGGTTTCTGGTTCAGTCCCAGTGTGTGGCACCTTGGGCCAGTGTCCTCTACCATACCCTCAAGCTAATCAAAGCATTGTGAGTGGATTTGGTAGACAGAAACTTAAAGATGCCCATGGTGTATGTATATATATATATATATATATATATATATATATATATATATATAAGTCAGTAAATGGTGGAGTTGTGTTAACTGCACGTGCAGAAATAATAGGAAAATAATAATAATAATAAGGCAGAATGCTAAACTGAAAGTATATTTTAATATAGATGTGCATAAGGAGGATTAAAATGGATTTCTAACTGGCTTTCATTGCATGGCAAATTTTCAAGAAGATGGGAACTGAAAATAATGTTTTTTACAAAAATATATAAAAAAATAGATCTACCAATACATTATATTGTCTTTGAGTTTTTTAAGTTCAATGGTAATCCATGTAGATAAGTGTTAGATTGATTAGGATGCATGGAATTACGAATCGTGTTTTTAAACACAACACGATTCTTAATTCCATGCATCCTAATCAATCTAACACTTATCTACATGGATTACCATTGAACTTCAAAAACTCAAAGACAATATAATCTATTAGTATATCTATTTTTTTATATATTTTTAATATTTTTGTAAAAAAAACATTATTTTCATTTCCCCTCTTCTTGAAAATTTGCCATGCAATGAAAGCTAGTTAGAAATCCTTTTTAATCCTCCTTATGCACATCTATATTAAAATATGCTTTCAGTTTAGCATTCTGCCTTATTATTATTATTATTATTTTTTATTTTCTT
>NC_068982.1:58070285-58077770 GCF_001194135.2 Octopus bimaculoides | reverse complement strand
ATATATATATATATATATAAAACAAATAATAAATGAGTATATGCATATATACGTACAGGTATGTGCATACCTACGTCTACCTGTATATATAGGTGCATATCTGGGTACAGGACATTGCAACAAAACGTAGACAAGAAAATAATAATAACCATATATATATATATTTGTGTGTGTGGCTTTGTTCTGTGTTTGTCCCTCTATCACTGCTTGATAACTGGCATTGGTGTGTTTGTATCCCCATAACTTAGCAACACGGCAAAAGTGACTGATAGAATAAGTACTAGGCTTTAAAAAAATAGTCCTAGGGTCTATTTGTTCGACTAAAACCCTTCAAGGTGGTGCTCCAGCATGGCCACAGTCAGATCACTGAAGCAAGTAAAAGAATAAAAGAAAAAGATTGTGTCCATAATACGGGTGCTGTGACCTCTCAGTGCAGACGTGTAACAGCTCAACCTGGAGAGATACCCTGATCTCCAAGCTACACACCCTGTTGAGTAATGTTACTCCAGTGATTCTTCAGAGGAACCCTGTTTCAGCTGCTTATATTCATGATTGTACTCTTTCATCAATCATTTCCCAACATTCATGGCCATTGGTTACGATAGGCATGGAAACCAAACTGAAAAAGAGCAAATTCGAGCCGACCAAAGCCTTGTATTATCTCAACAATTCAGGATTTTGATTAGGATCGAATGTTAAGGCTGGCACATTACTCTACCAGCACCTGCAATTCTAGCATCCTGTTTGACCACCTATCTCCCATGTCTTGTGTTAATGAAAAAAAAATTTGAATTTGGAAACATTTCCAAAGATTTATACCTTTAAACATTTAAAATTTAAACTTTAAATGATTGCTGTATTTTTAGATGCTTTGTTCCTACTTTTGCTAAGGTCACAGAAAGATCTTAAAACTTATATAGGTTTTGTTATGATAAGTAAAAAAAAAAAAAAATCATTAATTGTTTCAGTATTTCACCTGAAATTTTGTCTACATGTAAATAATGCATTTAGGTTTATATTTCTATTTCAGAAACATTCAATATCTTATATTAATATGGTGTTTATTTCTGTCTCTCATATATATATGTATATATGTCCATATATGCATGTATGTATGTATGTATATATATATATATATATATATATATATATATATATATATATATATAATTGTATGCATATATGTCTTTGTACGTGTATATGTGTATATTTATATATGTGTGTGATAGTATATAATAGTATGTATCTATGTGTGCTTATGTATATGTATCTATGTGTGTGTTTATATACACACATATGCATGTATATATAATGATGTGTGCTTGTAAGTGTATGTATTTATAAAGTTTGGTTTGTTTTTTCCTGTAATCATGTCTGAAGTAAGTTTGGAATGATATTTAAAAATCTGTTGCTACAAAAGAAAACTAAAGTGAAATTCTCTTTTTCCTTTTCTTTTATTTTTTTCTTCTTTTCCCCTTTTCTTCATATTGCTCCTAGCTCAATTTTTCATATTCCTCCTCTATTGTTCATTTCTATCTTTACTACATGTGACTCATCCTCCATCATATTCTGAGACGTTTTGCTTCTTTCTACAACAATGGTCTCATGCAAAAATATCAAAGAAAATCCGTGAAATTTTCATTTTTTGTTTTTGGTTATTAAAGATATGCAAAAAGAAAAAGAAAAAAAGAAAGAATGAAAGAAATCACACTCAATCACACACAAACTCAGGAAAGAAAGAATATCTGTATATTGGTTACAAACAGTCCCAACAAAGACAAGATATTTCCCCCAAAATGTATGCAAACAATACAAGGCTTATGTGAAAAGAGTGTGCATATCTACTGGCAGTCATTTTGTTGATAATAGCATTTTAAAAGTGTATATCCACATACATACACACGTATGTATGCATATATATATATATATATATATATATATATATACACACACACACACACACGCATATGAAATATTTACTCATAAACATGTGTGTATATATATGTGTGTGCATAAATATATATAGTGTAGTTATATATGTACATGTGTGTGTGTGTGTGTATATATATATATATATATATATATATATATATATATATATATATATATATATATATATATATATATATATATATATATATATATATATATATATATACATATATCTATATACATATATATAGAATCTGGATGAAGGTAAGCAAACAAGCAGATAGTCAAGCAAGTCACACGCAACCAGAGTTTTCTTCAGGTGGTCTAGATGTGAATAAAGACTAAAGTAATTCTTATTCAACAATGAAATATCTATTCTCATAAACAAATTATGTATTTTTCAAGTTGCTGCATTTCCCTCATAGAGTTTTAGTATTCCATTGCTTCTACCCTTCCATTGTAGAATTATTACTTTAACCCATCTTGTAACCACACTGTTGTACATCTGTATATGTATCTATCTATTTGGGTGTATGTATGTGTGTTGCACTGATAGGAATCGAGGATGATGTATGTTGTACAATGTGGGGTTTTCTCTAGTATAAAGAATGATCTTCTTTGAAAAAATATTTTTCCATTTTGAATTGTTTACAAGATTCCATGTTATTACCATTTTCTTTGATTCTGTTACTGATCATTTCCAGAGTTTTAATCAGTTTTTCGTTTTCTCTTGTTAGATACTTTCCACAATATTTTCCCTGTAAATGTTTACATATTAATATAAAAATTGTTAGGTAAATATTATGCATAATGTGTGGTATTTCACCTACATCAAGACACCTGTTCCTGTCCCTTTATCATCACCTGGCATAAAGCCCACCTGCTTCAATACTACACCTTCCTCACTTGAAGGGGTTTTACCTTTCAAATTACTTCGTGATCTTCCTGGTGCCAGTACCTCTTAAAAAGCACCCAATACACTGTAAAGTGGTAGGCATTAGGAAGGACATCCAAGTGTAGAAATCATGTGAAAGCAAACATTGCAGCTTGGTGCAATCCTCTAGTTCACAAGCTCTTGTCGATCCATCAAACTCATGCCAACATGGAAAACGGATGTTAAATGTTGATTTTTTTTTTTTTTTTTTTTACCTATTTTCCAGTCAGTATTGAAAGATATCTTCTATCATTATTTCATAAATCTCAAGAGTTTGGTCTGAGTACATTGGACAAGAGAGTCTATTGACTATAGTTTAGTATCTAACATTTCCCCTGGGACCTATTTTTCCTAATTTTACTTCAGTTTTTCCTTTTTGTTTTGTTTTTTGTTAAGCCCTTCACACAGCTGTGGCACATGGGTCATTGATGTCTTTACTCCATTGTTCTTGACTTTGGGTATGAGTAGTCTCTTCTGCTTGTTTCCAGTTAGATTTCTACTTTTTCACTTCTGTCTCAGTATTCCATTTCCAGTTATTTATATGGTGTCTTCTCTTCTGTCCGATGTGTAATGCAAAATGCTGGTTTCCTTAAAGTGCAGTCTATCCATCCTTTCATGCTATTCAGGATCTGTTCTTATTGGATTTTGCTACACTGTCATATGTTTTCCTGAGGGAAGGCCTTTCTCTCTCAGGTCTTGTTGCTTTCGAATTGTCATTGGTACTTCTGTAACTTGACAGTTTTCAAGATAAGGTTGCTGGCCCTACACAAACTTATTTTTACATCTGGCCTTTGACTTATTCAGCATTGGAGGTTCTACCAGAAGCTTGCATTCCACTGGTGTAGTTCTGAGGGTCTTAAGACACACAATCCACCACAATGCAAGACTAGATCCTGTGATGGATTTTACTTCGTGTTGTAGTTAAAATATGAGTTATTAAACCCTGATTAAGCAGGCCTATATTCAGAGGAATTCAAGTTGTGACCATCTCTTTTTTTTTTATTATTAAATGGTCTATACCATGGTCTAGACCACATCATCAAACATGTCCTCCATCTTTTAAGGTAGTAAGGATATAATTTGAGGATGATTCAACTTCTATTTCTAGCAGTCAAATCATCCCTAAATGGTAGTTTAACTGATTAGCATTGGTTTGTTGGTTGTTGTAAATTATTCAAGGTTTACTGGTGGTGAGCTGGCAAAGTCTGTGGGACATTGGAAGAAACATGCTTGATGGCATCCTTGTTTGGTTGTTAAATTTCAAGTGCACATCCCACTACCAAGTTCAGTTTTGCCCTTCATCTTTCCAAAGTCAATAGAATAAAGTATCAGTCAAGTATTAGGACCAATGTATCCAGTTTAACCCCGACTCCTCCCAAAACTGCTGGCCTTGTACCAAAATTTGAACCTCTCTGTATATGATACCTATTATTTTTAACCAATTTCATTATTTTTAAGTAACACACACACACACACACACACACACACAGAGTTACTCACTATCTATCACTATCTATATATACTCAATATCTATATTAACTCAGTGTTTCACATTGTTTGATTTCTGAATATTATAATTCACATTGTCCCAGACTGGATTTGAACCACAGACCACTATTTTTAAATGAAAAGTAGCAACATCCCTCATTACTGGGTGAGTAACAAAATCAATTATCAATACCTAATAATTAATAACAGCTCTGAGTTCAAATCCAGCATGGCACAATGTACATATTCTTGAATTAGATGATGGGGCTTGAACTACTTGATATGTTGTGTAAATGTGAATATTGTAAATATTCACATTTTGGTGAAATTCTATTTTAAGTATGTCATATTACCCCTCAAAACTTTTAATTTTTTGGTATTTTCAGAATGTTCTACACACAGGAATTGACACAAATATTAGAAATTTAAAAAAAATTTTTTTTCTCAATCTAAAAAAAATTTCTTCTAAATTTCTAATATTTATGTCAATTCCTGTGTATAGAACATTCTGAAAATACCAAAGAATTTTCTAACCCTTTAGCATCCATATTATTTTGTCAAATGTAATGCTTATTCATTCACATTGATTTGAAGTAACCATGTATTATCTCATAACTTCAGGATTTCAATGATGTTGTTGTTTACTTTAAGAATAACATTGTAGGGCAGGTGTGAGAGGCTTGATCTGGCTGGTTTCAACATAAAACAGGAAGAATATTTGGGCCAGATTTGGCCAGTTTGAATGTTAAAGAGTTAACTCACAGTTTAAAACAGGAACAGTCTGCATTTTTGGCTTAAATCCCAGCAATAGACTATTAAATGTGTTTATGGGAGAAAGATATTGAAAAACATCAATACATCAAGCTGACAAACAAACAAGGAGGGTATGAGGTGGTCATGAGATGTGCTAAAAATAACAGTAAAATAGCCCCTAAATCATGCACCAAAATCTTTTTCTTTCTGGTTTTTGTACAACCATATAAATTTCTATGTGTAGAACATAAATTTGCAAAAAATTTTGAGAATTCCAAAAAATAATAAAATTATGAGGGTTTATATGGCGCGCTTAAAGCAGAATTCCACCTACTTTTTTCTTTAATGATAAAGTGGTTGCTTTGAGAACTGTGGAAATGTATGACTATTCGGTGTTAATTGGGTGTGGACACATTTTTATGTAAGTATATACACACACATATAATCATAGAATTTATCTTCCAGTGTTACACAGATCATTTTTACCTGGCAAGTATCTTCAAGAAGACATCTTGGTTTAACTTTGCAAAGTTTATACCCACTTAAGCATGGATGTTTTGTTAGAACAAACTATACTGTGGTAGATACCATGAGAGAAACTCTCTTATCACCTTTTGGTGCAATATGCAATCATGTTCATATTGCTAGCACGGAGATACATTCCTACCATCACTAGTGCTATGACAACCGGATCATAGGATTTCGACCTTCCTTGGTCTCATTAATGATGGACACTCAACCACTAGAGATAGCAACAACTCAAACCACCTCCATCTGCAATATATAGAATGATAGTGCAGAACAGGCACTGGTGTCATGATTAGCTTGTGAGCTTGTTAGAAAATATATATAAGCAACAGAGTCAGCGTTAATACCAAGATGAAATATTTATCCCCACTTAAACGTGGATGTTCTGTTAGAACAACCTATACTGTGGTAGATACCATACTCTTTTACTTGTTTCAGTCATTTGACTGCGGCCATGCTGAAGCATCGCCTTTAGTCGAGAGAATCGACCCCAGGACTTATAATTTGTAAGGCTAGTACTTATTCTATCGGTCTCTTTTTACCAACCCGCTAAGTTACGGGGACGTAAACATACCAGCATCGGCTGTCAAGCGATGGTGGGGGGACAAACACAGACGCACAAGCACACACACACACACACATATATATATATATATATATATATATATATATATATACAAATATACGACAGGCTTCTTTCAAGTTCCATCTACCAAATCCACTCACAAGGCTTTGGTCGGCCTGAGGCTATAGTAGAAGATACTTGCCCAAGGTGCCATGCAGTGGGACCGAACCCGGAACCATGTGGTTGGTAAGCAAGCTACTTACCACCACTCTCATATTAGCTTTTGATGCAAAATGCACTCTTGTTTATATCACTAGCAGGGAGATAAATCCCCACTACCTCCAGCACCAAGACCATCAGATCACTTGATTTCAACCTTTTTTTGGTCTTATCAATGCTGGATACTCAATCCAGTACTGATAGCAGCAATCCCCCCCCCCCCAGTGATATATAGAATAACAGTGCCAGAACAGGTGCTGGTGTTGCAATTAGCCTGTGAGCTTGTTAAAAAATATTTATTAGTGACAGAGGCAGTATCAATACCAAGAGGTAATATTTATCCCCACTTAAATGTGGATGTTCTGTTAGAACAAACTATACTGTGGTAGATGCCATGAGAGAAACTCTCATATTGACCTGGAAGGAAAGCAAAAACAGAAACCAGATCAGGAACAGCTTGGATCAAAGACATTTTAGTAATGAGCATTCTAGTAATTTTTGAAGTGAACCACAGTTGAATGTTTGGTAAATAGCTGAAGCAGATAAATCTAGTTGTCTTTTCCTGATGGTACCCATTGGGTAGAAATGATCTGTGAACTATAGAGAATCAAACTCTATGAACAAATTATGTCATTCTGCATTGTATGATGCGTAGAACACATAACTGAGAATAGCCTTCTTTGTTTTTAATTTAGAGTATCTGGAGTACACGTATGGCTGGGTAGGTACAGGTACTGCTGTGTGGTTGAAAAGTTTCTTTCTCAACTATGTGATTCTGGATTCTGTCACACTATGTGGTAGTAGCTTGTGCAAAGCTGTATGTA
Organism: Octopus bimaculoides; assembly: GCF_001194135.2. Lineage (NCBI taxonomy): Eukaryota > Metazoa > Mollusca > Cephalopoda > Octopoda > Octopodidae > Octopus > Octopus bimaculoides. The sequence continues at coordinate 58,070,527 of NC_068982.1, read as the reverse complement.
AAATATAATATTTTTTATATGAACATACTTATCCTATTGGTAATAAAATGTTCAAAGATGTCTATACAAAGTTGAAATTGTTATTGCTGTTCTAGTGATGTCAGAAATAAAACTGAATGATGCTCTTGGTTATTGGATGTCATAAAATGGAAGTGAAATGGCCCATATATCTGTACATGTATGTGTGCATTAAAAAAATGGTTTAGTTAATATATATATACATATATATATATATATATATA
>NC_068982.1:58067088-58070129 GCF_001194135.2 Octopus bimaculoides | reverse complement strand
AAACATACCAGTGTTAATATCTTGATCTTTTCTTCACTTATTTGTGGAGTTGCCAGGGATTTTGTTTTTTCTTTTCTTTCACCAATTTTATTATGAAATTCAAATAATGTTCCTAAACATGGCTTTTTGCTGATTCAACATCTTGTTTTTATGTACTCATCACCTAACTTTAATACAAACTTGTCATTAAAATCATCTCCTTGTTTTAAGATTGTGGGAACGTTTTTATAAAGAATGATGCAAACACACATTCTGTCTCTCTCTCTTTCTTTCTTTCTCTCTCTTTCTCTCTCTTTCTCTCTCTCTCTCTCTCTCTCTCTCTCTCTCTCTCTCTATCTATCTACAACTATTAATGTGCAAGAATTCACAAATTTAACATTAACTGCACTAAACTAATACCTTTATCCCTAGCTATATTCCAGGAAACAACTTTTTTAAAAAAATGAGCATTACATAGCAACTTCAGAGATATTTTCAACCAACTCTGGGTATCTGTTTTTTGATGTTTTGTAGAGCAGTGCAGAAACTAGAGATGGCAGACATGTTGTGAGACAATTTAAGTGGGCTGCTAGGGTTTTGTGAAATATTCATTCTGCAAAGCTCTTATTGGGCTTGAAGTTAATGATGCTGCATCGAAGACAGCCATAAATTCCATCACTGAAGCTGCAGACAATGTGGTTTTGTGGTTTTGAATAAAGAAAGCAGAACGATGGTTTGCTGCTGGTGGGATGCAAACTGGAACTTGATCAACCTTAGCTGGCTCGATTGGGTAAGGAGGTCTGATATCAAAAGACCTAAAATCCTCTAAAACCCAAAAAACATCATTGATGCTGCATCCCAGAGTATCTGTGAGATGTACCTTGGACTTAAATGTTAAAATGAAACCTAAATAGTTTTAGAAGTTTTGTGACAAATAGTTGAACTTACTTGAAGCTGGTAGTCAGATTTGACTAATTTTAAACTCTGAATGTCTTCATAGTTGAAATTTTCTGCTCTATATACCTTCCACACTTCATCAGAGTGTCATGAAAGAATTTTGGTAAATATCTCAAATCTCTATATCTTACTTTAGAACTGTATAATTTGCTATGGCTTGAGCAAGATTTTCAACTCTCTCTAATTTCATTTCACCTAGATTGAATTAGCTTCTTGGAAAGTTGGTTTGTTGTTGTTGTATTGATTGGTTGAATATTTACAATAGTTTACTGTGCTCACTTTGTGTATTGTTTAAGTTTACTCATATATGAACTACAGAATTATTGAAACTTTTCAGCTATCAAACTTAAATCTTCATCTATCATGAATCATAATGACTAATTTTGCAGTGAAGTAGTAACATTGTCTTTGTAAATGATTGATCATGTTCTTGCTTTTGTATGAATACTCCTAGTAACAATGGCACCAACATCACACTGCAACAGTTTACATATAGGAAAATTAACTAATAATTAAAAACCAATATACATTAAAGTTATTTACTACAATCTGTGACCATTATCATCATCATCATTCAACATCTTCTTTCCATGGGTTGGATTCTTCCACAGGAACTGGCAAACCAGAAGACTGCACCAAGCTCCAGTGTCTGGTTTGGCATGGTTTCTATAGCTGAATACCCTTCTTAATGCCAACCACTTTACATATTGTACTGGGTGCTTCTTATGTGACACCAGCAACAGTAAGGTCATGGAACAAATTGTGAGACAAGACCCCTTGATTGAGTGGGGAGTTGTATTGAGGGACAGAAATGGGTGTCTTGCACTAAAGGAGAAACATGGCTATCTCAGGTGGAGAAAGAGTGATGGGAGAGAGATAGAGGAGAGAAATAATTAGGTGGTGATGTGATGGGGTGTACATCCAAGTTACAAGGTGGTATGTAATGAAGGTGATGGGAAATTGGAGAGGGTGAATGGGTGGATGAGTCCTCAATATTGCAAAAGGAGAGTAGGAAATGGGGGAGGGAATGTAGTGAGCGGGCACAGGTAGTGGGAGGAGGTATTCATATTATTTAAGCAACTGATTCAATGAAATGTTGTAAGGATATATAGTAATTTTGTTGTTTTTTATTAGCTCTGATCAAATAAACTTGTATAATGTGTGGATGTGTAATAGTTATACTCCCTGTTCAAGCAGACCCTTAGATTGTGTAGTTGTTGAGCTAATATATAGCTAAACAACAACAGCAGAGACTTTGATGCTATTTCTAGGAATAAAAATACAAGTCTTCTAGGTCAAGATTAACTTACAGCAGTAAGGACATGCTAAATTTTAATGTCATTTCTGTGGATAAAACACATCAGCCTACAGTCTTCCACCTCAGAGCTATCCTGCATCTCTCTGTAAATCATCCTATCTGGGCTTTACTCTCATTTGATGCAGCAGCTGTGGGCTGGAAGATGCTTCATGGCAGGCCCTGCACTAGATGACTGGATATGATTGGGGAAGATCTCCAGAGGTTCAGCATCACCTTAGAAGATGCAGAGGGACTGGCATGTGACCATCAGTGATGGAGAGCACTGGTGGACCTGGTCAGCTCTATGCTTGGCATTTCTGGGACCATTAACCTCAGATGACCACAACCACATCAAACAAGAGCATGAATCAGCAGGCAACAGCAGATCATCCTGCCCAGGGATTAACCAATAGCAGCAAGAGCATGGAAGTATTGGACACTGTTTCTAGGAACAAAACTAATTAAAGGTTTGCTAAATCAGGACTTGTCTGAGACTAAATTTTTCTGTTTAGATAATGTTAGTTGATATCTAAAAACTGTTAATAAGATAAATACAATAGGTACTTAAATCATAGCTATATTCTTGTCCTGTTACTAATGTTTTTATAACCACTATCTATTTTGAAATATTTTGCAGCATACAACACATAGAAGGGTTTTACTTGAATAAATCGACCCCAAAACTCATATTTTAAGTCTGGGACTTATTTTATCATTCTTTTTCTTTTGTTATCAAACTACGAAGTTATGGGGATGTAAACACACCAACACCAGTTGTCAAGTGGTGGTTGGGGACAAGCAGAGATAC
>NC_068982.1:58066444-58067078 GCF_001194135.2 Octopus bimaculoides | reverse complement strand
ATATATATATATATATATATATGGGCAACAGGCTTCTTTCAGTTTCCATCTATCAAATTCACTCAAGGCTTTGGTCAGCCTGAGGATATAGTAAAGGATACTTGCCCAAGACGTCTCACTGTGGGACTGAACCCAGAACCATATGGCTGGGAAGCAAGCTTCTTACCACACCTCCTGAATTCAACCTTCCATGGGGGGAAACAGCAGCAACCTCATATGATGGTTTGTATGTCCATCAAATTGTATTATACCATATTGCTCCTAGAAATTTGCTGAATATACACAAGAAACTCAGTGACATGGCTAGAAGATGAGTTTGATTTGGTTTTTGTTTCAGCCTCGCCGCTATTTCATATTTTGCTCTGATTCATACACCTTACCACACAGTTCACTATTTTGTCCGTATCATTACAATGTCGTTATATTTAGTTCCCGTCGTGTCTGTCTCTCTCGATCCCGGTTTACCCGCCCGCCCATGCCCTCCACCAGTACCTGAAGTTCCTATTTTCTCCACCAGTCCCGGAAGTCCCTGACTATCTCCCATGAACACTTCTAAAGGCTTCGCGATCCCCCCCCCCTTTGTAGGGTTTATCTCCTATGTAAGGTTGCGATCATGTGGTGCAAAATATTGTGT
>NC_068982.1:58063743-58064523 GCF_001194135.2 Octopus bimaculoides | reverse complement strand
AGGCAGTTGCAGGAGAAATACCTAGCCAAAGATAAACCTCTGTACCTGGCTTTCATTGATATGGAGAAAGCCTTTGACAGGGTCCCCCGATCCCTTATCTGGTGGTCATTGAGGAATCTAGGGATAGAAGAATGGTTAGTGAGAGCTATGCGAGCCATGTACAGAGACGCTATCAGTAAGGTGAGAGTTGGCAATGAGTACAGTGAAGAACTCCGGGTAGAGGTAGGGGTCCACCAAGGTTCAGTTCTCAGCCCTCTCCTATTTATCATAGTCCTCCAGGCAATAACAGAGGAATTCAAAACAGAATGCCCCTGGGAGCTCCTGTATGCTGATGACCTTGCACGAATTGCTGAGTCACTATCAGAACTAGAGGAGAAGTTTCAGGTGTGGAAGCAAAGACTAAAGTCAAAGGGCCTTAGAGTCAACCTAGCTAAAACCAAAGTCCTAATAAGTAGGAAGGTAGACAACACACAAGCCCCTTCAGGTTGATGGCCCTGCTCGATCTGTAGCAAAGGCGTAAGTAGAAACCCTATAAGATGCACCCAGTGCAAGCTATGGACACATAAGAAGTGCAGCAATATCAAAGGAAGGTTAACTAGGAAGTTAGTTTTTGTATGTAGCAGATGTGACACATAAAATACACCATTTTGAGCGTGGCCATTGCCAGTACCGCCTGACTGGCCTTCGTAGGATTTTCGATCGAGATCGTTGCCAGTGCCCCTGGACTGGCTCTTGTGCAGGTGGCACATAAAATACAACATCTTGAGCATGGCCGTTGCT
>NC_068982.1:58062415-58063690 GCF_001194135.2 Octopus bimaculoides | reverse complement strand
TAAGGCAAGTGAAATCGAAATCGAGTTAAATTGGACACAAAACTCAGCTTGCGAAGACTTATTGGGGCAAGCGAAAGCGAATTTGTTATGGCATCTGTGCCCAGCATCGCCTTTCTGGCACTTGTGCCCGCGGCATGTCTAAGGACTTTCGAGTGAGATCGTTGCCAGTGCCCCTGGACTGGCTCTTGTGCGGGTGGCACATAAAATACACTATTTTGAGCGTGGCCATTGCCAGTACCGCCTGACTGGCCTTCGTAGGATTTTCGATCGAGATCGTTGCCAGTGCCCCTGGACTGGCTCTTGTGCAGGTGGCACATAAAATACAACATCTTGAGCATGGCCGTTGCTAGTACCGCTTGACTGACCTTTATGCGGGTGACACATAAAAGCACCCACTACACTCTCTGCGTGTTTGGCGTTAGGAAGGGCATCCAGCCGTAGAAACTCTGCCAAATCAGATTGGAGCCTGGTGTAGCCATCTGGTTTCACCAGTCCTCAGTCAAATTGTCCAACCCATGATAGCATGGAAAGCGGACGTTAAACGACTGTGATGATGATGATTAATTGATATCGAATGGCATTGTATATTGAAAGAAAGGAAGGAAAACTATTTCAACTCTTCCCTTTAGAATCATGTCTTGTTCCATTTTTCTTTTTACCGTTTAGCTTTCAATGTTCCTAAACATTGCTTTTTGCTGATTCAACATCTTGTTTTTATGTACTCATCACCTAACTTTAATACAAACTTGTCATTAAAATCCTCATCTTGTTTCAAGACTGTTATGTCCATTTATTCACATTGTGTTGAATTAATCATGCATTATTTTGTAGCTTTGAGATTTCAATGATGTGACTGTTCGTTTTTAGAATGGCACTGTAGAGTAGGTGTGAGAAGTCAGATATGGACAGGTTGAACATAAAACATATAAAATATCTATGCCAGATATGTCAGTTTAAATGCCAAAGGGTTAAACTTCCTGAATTTTTATTTTTATTATTGCTATAATGTGAGAAGTCAGTGCGCTGGCAGAATTGTTAGCAAGTATAGGCGCAGGAGAGGCTGTGTGGTAAGTAGCTTGCTTACCAACCACATGGTTCTGGGTTCAGCCCAACTGTGTGGCACCTTGGGCAAGTATCTTTTACTATAGCCTTGGGCCGACCAAAGCCTTGAGTGGATTTGGTAGACGGAAACTGAAAGAATCCCGTCCTCGTAGCTTAGCGGTTCGGCAAAAGAGACTGATAGAATAAGTACTAGGCTTACAAAGAATAAGTTCT
>NC_068982.1:58060977-58062405 GCF_001194135.2 Octopus bimaculoides | reverse complement strand
CTTAGCGGTTCGGCAAAAGAGACTGATAGAATAAGTACTAGGCTTACAAAGAATAAGTTCTGGGGCTGATTTGCTCAACTAAAGGTGGTGCTCCAGCATGGCTGCAGTCAAATGACTGAAACAAGTAATAGAGTAAGCCAGGTAAAATGCTTAGCAGCATTTCATCCATCCGCTAGGGTCAGCTTTGCCTTTCATCCTTTTGGGATCAATAAAATAAGTACTGGTTGAATACTGGGGTCGATGTAATTGAATTAGCCCCTCCCCAAAATTCCAGGCCTTGTGCCCATAGTAGAAAGGGTTTTTGCTATTATGTGAGAAGACAGCTAAACCCTAAGATATAATATATAGCATTGTTATCTTGAAAGGAATCCTACTTTATACTAATCACTAATGAATGAGACCCATTCACTCCCTATGTACCATAGAAATTGCATTCCTCCTATGTCAGGTGAACAGTCATTGATGTGTCTGGCTGGCTGGCTGGCTGTCCTAAAGAGAAAATAAGCAAATCGTAAAATAAATATCAAAGACTTAATGAGTCTATTTTTAGATTATGAACTCTGAGTTTGGCAGTTAACCAACGCTTTTAGTGATACAAAATTGTTTAGTCTGGTGAAATAAATTCATTGTGAGGAAATAAATGCAATTACGGAAAATACATTCTATTGGACAATAATAAGTTGATTTACTTCAGCTAAAACGTTGATACCGCTTAATTAATTTTGAGACAGTTTTGGTAGTTAGTTACACAAGAATCAGCAGGAACCTTCTGTCCATTTCTAATAAACACACATACATAATATAACTTAATACAATATATATACATACAAATATATATATAGTACATAGTTTTTACACTATGCGTATATAAGTTGCGTACTAGTGGTACAATTCACCTGCGATTCAGTTTGGATATGTGATGTTGATAAGCCATGAAAATGGTGAAGCATTGATGTCCATTACTCTTGAATGGGATTTGGGGTGAGTTGTCCTGCCTGTCCATGACTTTAAGGTGTTTTAACACACAGGGTTTTGAAGGTGTATTTCCACCATGCCAAATCACTGCCTACCAGCAAACAGACAAGACATGGGGATTAAGTATGTGCAGTTGATAATATATATATTAATGTCCGTTTTCCATGCTGGCATGGATTGGATGGTTTGACCGGAGCTGGTAAAGCGAGGTGTCGCACGAGGCTCCGTTATCTGTTCTGGCATGGTTTCTATGGCTGGATGCCCTTCCTAACATCAACCATTCCACCGAGTGTACTGAGTGCTTTTTACTTGGCATCAGTGCTGCTGTGGCAGACAGGATATATATATATATATATATATATATATCTTGGTTTATAAATATTCAAAAGAAAATTTTGAAAATGCATATTACTGTCCCTTAATGAGACTATTTTAACCGTTAATTGAATGTAT
>NC_068982.1:58055563-58059485 GCF_001194135.2 Octopus bimaculoides | reverse complement strand
ATATATATATATATATATATATATATATATATATATATATATACACACACACACATTCATACATACATGTGCACACATAGTATACACTGATATATATATATATATATACACACATGCATTAATATGCATATACATATGTATTTTTTACAGTGTCCAGTCAATTCATCAATGGCAATTTATCTTTTCATTTGTCCCCAGTCAATTCATCGTTGGTCAATTCTTCCTCTGGTTAATAAGTTTCCAAATATTCGGATGACTAATGTTCACTGTTTTTCAGTGTGCTGTGGTAGGCTTCTAAACTATTTGTAGTAGGAGCAATCCCTGTCATACATTGATCCCAAACATTCCATATAGGTAATGGAAATAGAGGTTCAAGGTATCACCTCCTCTATCCTCTTCTTCTAGGTCAGTGGTTCCCAACCTTTTTATTTAAATGAGTTTTCCCATCGACCCCTTTTAATATGCTTATCCTTATATACATATTTATATGAAATTTTGAATTTAGTTCACGGACCCCCAGTACTACATTTACAAACCACAAGGGATCTACGAACCCCAGTTTAGGAAACACTGCTCTAGGTGGTCCTATATAATTATTTTTAAAATAGGATACTATTGACTGTGGAATAGCATCATCATCTACAAGTTGTTCATATCTATCTGCAACTTCATCAACTAGCATGAAGGCAAGGGTAAAAAAATACTGCATTTTTAGACTATAACTGTCATCTTCATGATATCTGCATTTTAGTACTTCTTGTAAAACATGCTTGTACACATTTTGTCCTAAATGAAATGAGCAGCATGCCAAATTCAGCCCAGGAGACTTTTGGAGATATGCTGTGCTTGAGAAGACCCCATGAGCCAAGTGAGACAATAACCGTGGCCTATGCCAGTGCAGCATAACTGGCCCATTTAAGAGTACCCTTCAATCATTGGGCAATAAACTGCACTTGTGAAGATCTGTTGAGTCAGGTCGATGACAATACCACCTGATTGGCACCCATGCCAGTGGCACATAAAAAGCACCATTCTAGTGTGGTCGATCCCAGTGCTACCTGACTGGTCCCATGCTGGTGGCACATAAAAAAGCACCATTCGAGCATGGTCAATCCCAGTGCCAGCTGACTGGTCCCATGCCAGTAGCACATAAAATGCACCATTTAAGTATGGTCATTGCCAATGCACCTGACTTGCTCCCGTGTCTGTGGCATGTAAAAAGTACCATTCAAGCGTGGTTGATGCCAGTACCACCTGACTGGCCCTCGTGCCAGTTTCATGTAAAAAGCACCCACTACACTCTTGGAGTGGTTGGCATTAGGAAGGGCATCCAGCTGTAGAAACATTGCCAGATCAGATTGGAGCCTTGTGCAACATTCTGACTTGCCATCCCTCAGTCAAACCATCCAACCCATGCCAGCATGGAAAGCAGACGTTAAACAATGAGGATGATGATGATATATATATACACACACACACACACATTAGGGTTTTCCTGAAAGTAACGCAAAAGCCATTACTTTCTCCACACAACGGTACTACTCAACATAATTGTCATCACAAGTAATGTACCTAAAAGTAAGTGAGAGTTGGTGACAGAACATATGTATGCTCTGCTACATACATGATAAGTTAATAATGAGGTAATCCAGTTGACCAAACTTGAATACACATCATTGAAGCCAACAGAGATTCATTTACTACACGCAGACACACACATACGTACGTATGGATGTATGTATGTATATTAATCAAAGCATACAATATTAGAGATCGATTTCAGCTGATCTTACCTATTAGTTTCACTTCAAGTATTAGATTACAAGACAGTTGTCTAAATACACATGCTCTTCAGAGATGGCATGTATGGTGGAAAAAAATTGCCATACATAGCATCTCTAAAAATAATTGCCATATGTAGCATCTCTGAAGAGTTCATGTATTTAGATAACTGTCCTGTTATCTAATACTGAGTATGAAACCAATTAGTAAGATTGGCTGAAATGGATCTACATTACTGTATACTTTGATTGATATACACCTACTCCACTGGCAAATATACAAGTGCCTGTTTCTTCTGACTTATGAATTCTTAGATGACTCTGCATGTGTTTCTCTCGCTAACATTTTTTACTGTCTTTTGAGTCATGAGTTGAAGAAAGACAGGAAGTTGATATAAAGAAGTATTGGCAACTAGAAGAAACACAGGAATCTCTGGAAAGGAGGAAGTGGTAGAAAGAAGAAATGCAGAAAGTTGTGAAGGAGAGGTATAAACGAAGTGAAGAAACATTCTAAAATATGTTTTATGTCATATCAAACTCTTTTTCCTGCTTCAATCTCTGTTTAATCTTCCTTCACCTCATCTCGTTCTCTCCCACCCCCACCCTCACTTTCCATTCCACACTTTCTCTCTCTTTCTGGAATAGAGAGAGGTAGAGAATGGAATATATCAGGAGAGAGGTGTAGTAATGATGATGATGATGATGATGCTGGTGATGGCAATGATAATGATGATAATATGAAAGCTGAATAAAGCACTCATTGACTTAAATAGTTCATTTGCAAAACCCTTAAGTGACCTGCTAATGTAATTTACTGCTAATGTAATTAACAATGGCTTCAATTTCAGAAAGATTGTGTCTTGGATTTCACCTCAAATGAGGATTACAGTGCATTTAAAATCAGAAGAGCTGAGTTCTCGAAGATGTATTTCATTTCAAGAATGATGGTGCTTGCACTGTTAGTGTTCTTTTGATTTAAGTTTAAGCAGATTTATTAAAATAATATTGTGTGTTGAAAGATTACAGAAAAAGTAACCAAAAGATCAACATGATTTCATTTCTTGGATATTCCGAGAGAAGCAAAAGTAACTCCAGGCTCCTAAAGGAGAGAAGGATCTTCTGTGATATTAGTATGTCAATGACCACTATTAAATAGCTACAGGGATGATATCCTACATGTCAGGCATTGATCTGGGGGCAGTGGGAAGATAAGGTGATGTTGACAAAATTATTTCAGTTGGATTGAAATATGCCCTATAACGATGACAATCCAAAGTTCTTTGATAACATCAGGGCTCAACTATTCAACATCCATGTTGAATCATCAATCAAGCCTCACCCTGCATGCAAGATAGAAAAATTATCCAAGGATAGCAGAGAGCTTTTCTCTAGGAAACTCAAATCAGCAAAGTTGGATGCTTTCTTTAACCCTTTTGATGCCAACCCACCTGAAACTGTCTCTGGCTCTGTAGTACAAACGTCTTGTTTTCAAAAGTTCTGAATTAAAATCTACCACCAAACCTTAGTCACGATTTATGTTCCTAACACTAGCTTAATGATAATTAAGTTATTTTACTAAATTCTTTGTTATCATCATCATCATCGTTTAACATCCGCTTTCCATGCTGGCATAGGTTGGACAGTTTGACTGAGGACTGGTGAGCCAGAGGCTGCACCAGGCTCAATCTGATCTGGCAATGTTTCTACAGCTAGATGTCCTTCCTAACGCCAACCACTCTGAGAGTGTAGTGGGTGCTTTTTATGTGCCACCAGCAACAAGGGCCAGTCAGGCGGTTCTGGCATCTATAATGCTCAAAAGGTGTTTTTACGTGTTACCTGCATGGGAGCCAGTCCAGCGGCACTGGCAACAACCACACTCGAATGTTGTTTTTCACTTTCCACTAGCACATGTGCTAGTATGGCGACGCTGGCAACGATTGCACTCGAATAGTGCTTTTCACGTATCACTGACACAGGAGCCAATCCGTGGCCCTGGTAACGATCACGCTTGGATATGCTTCTATATTTAAAATTAATTGAAAGAAACACAGAGCATCTCAACAGAAATATAGTAACAAAAGAGTGAATGCAGATGCAATTTGAAGACAGGGGTAAGACATCAATCATCATCATCGTTTAAC
>NC_068982.1:58048026-58053053 GCF_001194135.2 Octopus bimaculoides | reverse complement strand
TCTCTCTCTCTCTCTCTCTCTCTCTCTCTTCCTCACCACTTCTCTCTCCCTCCTTCTCTTTTCCTCTTTCTCTCTCTCACACTCTTATTCAATTTTAAATAACTGCATCTTATGCGAAAATGGAACTTGTGTTTCACCAATTATTTAACTGCTACAAAAGCATATATTCGCCAACTTTCAATCCCCGAGCCTGCACTTAACTATAAAAAGATTGCATTTATTACTCGCTGTCCTTCACTGAAAAAATTAGCCAACTACCCACCCAATATTTACTTTCTCACTTATGCTACTCTGCTCTGGCTGTGTGTGTCTTTTTTTTTTTTCCTTCTCCTTTTTCAAACTTGAAACAGAAAACGTCATTCCACTCTGTTGACATCTTTGCTTGTGAAATGCCCCTCAAGGAATGAATGTTCTGCGTGAACATGTATGCATGTGCCTGCACATGCACGATCATCTATACATGTGTCTGTGTGTGATCAGCTCAAATGGAAAGGATGTCCTAATGCTCTGGATGGTTGATAGCTCATTGGTTTCAGCAGAGTGGAAAAATCTCTTTCCTCCTCCACCGCTGTCTCCGTCCTTCCCAACTTCCTTGACTCTTTCTCTCTCTCTCTCTCTCTCTCTTCCACTAAAAGTCAGTGCATTCTTCCTTGAAAGCATTCACCTACTTCCTAAGCCTTGCTAACATGCTATGGAATATGTTTCTACCCTGTTTGATTCCAGTGTGACTCACATGGCGGCAAACTTATTGCTATTTATTTCATTTGTTTCGTATTTTACCTTGTCTATTTACACTCATACACACCTTCTGTTCTTTCTTTCTTTCTTTCTTCTCTTTAGATTCTCTTTTTTGTTTTCACCTTCATTGCTATTGACGTGGCTTCTACTTGTTCACGGAATTCATCAATTTTATTATTATTATTATTGTTATGATCATCATCCTTGTTACAACTGTTATCACCACCACCACCACTGCACTATTACTACTACTACTACCATCAACATTAGCAATTTCGCCATCATTAAAAACCCACCTTCACCACCAGGATTCTCATCATCATCATCATAATTATCATCACCATCATAACCAATAGCCTACCACCACCACCACCCTCATCACCATCATCATCTCTATGTTTCCCTCAAACTCTGTCTTCTCTTTCAACACCAAAATCCCTTCCTTCCACCTTATGTCACATATTTTTGTTTTTCTCTCATTGTTTTGTATTATTATTTTTAAAATTCTTATGCTGTGTCATTCTTTCCATTGTATATATATATATATATATATACACACACACACACACACACATCCATTCATACATACATACATATGTACGTATATATATTCACACACACGTACATACATACATATATACACATATACATACATACATACATACATACATCGCTCTGTTGTCATTTTACTCTCTCACTTGCATTATTTGGCCCATTATTCACTGATTTCTTGCTTGTAGTTCTCCTGTACAACATTTCTTTCAGCTTATTTTGCATTCTTTCACCATGTCCCCAATCTTGCTTTTCATCTCATGTTTTTTTTCTCATTTTGCTTTGTCTTATACACTTTTTCTTCTTTTGTTTCTCATCGTCTCTTTCTTCTCATCTTTCTGTCTGTCTATCCATCTATCCATTTGTCTCTTTCTCTCTATCTCTATCTGTCTATCTATTTATCTATATATCTATCTATCTACCTGACTGTCTTTATGTCCATTTATGCGTTTGTCAGCTATCTAGTCTCCGATTGTCTATCTGCCTATCTGTCTGACTATCAATCTATCTATCCATTTATCTATCTGTCTGTCTGCCTGCCTGTCTTACTGCTTATCTGTCTGTCTGCTTTTTGTCTGCCTGTCTGCATAGCCATCTGTCTCTTTGTGTCCTTTCATTTCTTTCTTTCCTTCCTTGCTTTGCTCTGTCCTTTTATTTTCAGTATTGGTCATCTCTTCATGCATTTCTTCTTTCTTTAGCATTCCAGTCCTCTCCCTGAGATTTCCCTTATAAACTGAGACTTTCCATTTGACAAAAACCTTAAATTAATTAAGAGAAACAAAGAATTAATTTCAAAAGATTGTTTTACATACTTAGCACAAAAATTCGCACCATCATTGGCCACCAGTGTAACGTCTCTAGACATGTTTCAGTGTTGTTGGACCTTGTCAGCGAGGTATAGCTAGATCTAGTCCACTTGATCAGCTGACAATTTTTTTATGTAGAAAAAATGAGTTAACAAAGATAGTAGTGGTAATTTGTCTAATTAACAAACAAAGTAAAGGGTCTAAATGAAATAACTCAGTTGACTAATTAATAGCTTGAATTTAGTTAAATGATTTAAGAGGTGATGCTCTAAATCAGTGCTTCTCAAAGTGATGGTCCATGGACCGGTGCTGGACCGCGAGCCATCAGTTGTCGGTACACAGCAAGTTTCCAGAAAAGAAAAAAATGTTGTAAAGTGCTCATGTGATATTGTATTATTTGCTTACAAAATAAATATAAGATAAAAATAAATTGTCAACTTTTATCATATTCATTATACTCTTTTACTTGTTTCAGTCATTTGACTGCAGCCATGCTGGAGCACCGCCTTTAGTCGAGGAAATCGACCCCAAGACTTATACTTTGTAAGCCAAGTACTTATTCTATCAGTATCTTTTGCCGAACCACTAAGTTACGGGGACGTATACGCACCAGCATCGGTTGTCAAGCGATGTTGGGGGGACAAACATAGACACACAAACACACACATACACATATATATATATATACATATATACGATGGGCTTCTTTCAGTTTCTGTCTACCAAATCCACTTACAAGGCTTTGGTCAGTCCAAGGCTATAGTAGAAGACACTTGCCCAAGGTGCCACGCAGTGGGACTGAACCCAGAACCATGTGGTTGATAAGCAAGCTACTTACCACACAGCCACACCTGCGCCTATTATATATTGTTTCTGGTATAAATTAATATTACTTAGAAATATTACTGGTCCCTGGCATATTGGAAAAAAGAAACTGTTGGTACGTCACATCAGATAGTTTGAAAAGCACTGCCCTAAATGACACAAAATATTCTCAATTAAAAATTTCCTTTCTCGGTTGGAGAAAAGAAATAAAGGACTGGTTGGTAATAATCGGCATTTAATTGTACAAAATTATTTTCCTGTTTAAATTCTTTTAGTTGTTTCCGAGATTTGCTGGGGCACCACCTCAGAGGGTTTTAGTCAAACAAATCAACCCCAGTTGTCAAGTGGTAGTGGTGGTGGCGATGAGAGGGACAAACGTAGCCACACACAGACACACTCGCATATGGTGTGACAGCACTAACCAGTGATGTGTGTATATACGAATTTGTTATCAATTCAAATATACTCGAGACATTTTTTAACCCATAAGAAAGCCATTCTCTGTATTTTGTCATGGAGAAAATTTCTTGTAGTATACAAATAGGTGTTAATACACTGAATCAGTCCATAGCATCCAATAACCAGACTGGTGGATGCATGCATGTCAGAGTAATTATCTCCTCTTCAGCAGCAGAGATTGGAAAAGCAGATGCTACAGATTTACAAGAGCTAGTGTAAGCAAGGAGATAGCTACAGATATAATATAGTTTTATTGCACATTGTAAGTGAAGTATAGTAAAACTCTTTAAATTATTTCCCTTTTTCAGTGATGAGCTCCAATACAACTGAAACAAGCCTATTAGCTGTCATCTTAAGACCTAAAAATGATCTGATTTTCCTCTATGTTCGTAAATCATTTATGTGAAATTAAATCTAAATTTCTTTTAGATTACTTCAATAACAATTGCCACTAGTTTTTTGTTTTCTTTCTCTGTGGGAGTTTTGATTGAGAATATTTTGCATACATCATTCAGTAGATCATGTCTTAACTTGTGTTTAATTCATCAGCTATTCGTATTTTCTTTGCTATCTTTCTTCTTTGGTTTCCTATCCTTTCTCTCCTTTCTCTCTCTCTGTCTCTCTCTCTCTCTCTCTGTCTCTCTCTCTCTCTCTCTCTCTCTCTCTCTCTTTCCTCTTCTCCCCTCTCCCCCTCTCTCACTAGTTCTTCAGTTATTTTTTTGTGTCTTCCCTTCTATCTTATGTGCTTCTCCAACTTTCCATTCCTCTTAAAAACCTAATTTTTTCTCTCATGCACCTTTCTCTCTAAGCAAGCTATTATCCTTTCTTTCTCTCTCTCTCTCTTTATCCCTAGTTCTCTTTCTTTCTCCTCTCTCCCACTAGGTTTCATTTTCCATTTTTTTGTATATTCTATCTTTGTCTTCTTTCCTTTCACTTCATTTCCATAGCTTCTGTTCTCATCAGCCTTATTTGTTTATATTTCCTGTACCCTCCATTATAAGTTTTATACCCCCCCTCTCTCTCTTTCTCTCGATCTCTCTTTTCTGTTCCTTTCTTTTAACCTCCCTCACTTATCATCTCTCTCTCTCTCTCTCCATTTAGTCCCTCTTTATAGCATTTCCCATCACTATTTCTTACTTTCATCCTCTCTTACTCTCCTCCAACAACCTTTGCATTCTCTCTTTCTCTTTTCTTCCTTCACCCGTTTACTATAGATGCTCTCCCCTTGTCTATTTATTACTCTTACTCACCTTCATCCACACTCTCTCTCACTCTTTACATCCATTCAGTTTTTTTAACCTCTCTCTCAGACTTTTCACTTCACTCCATTTTTTCCTACCAACTTATACTCCACTTTCTTTTATTCTTTTACCTGTTTTAATTATTTGACTGCGGCCATGCCGGAGAACCGCCTTCAAGTGCTTTTGTCGAACAGTTCAACCCCGGGTCTTTTTTTAAGCCTATTACTTATTCTATCGGTCTCTTTTGCTGAACCGATGAATTACGGGTACATAAACACACTGGTTGTTAAGCGGTGATGGGGGGGGGGGACAAACACAGACACACACATAGACATATACATGTGTATATATATATACATATGACGGACTTCTGTATGTATATATATATATATATATATATATATAT
>NC_068982.1:58046511-58047707 GCF_001194135.2 Octopus bimaculoides | reverse complement strand
CACGGTTGTAAGTTCGATGCTCTAACCACTGAGCTATGTGCCTTCACACACACACATATATATACATACATACATACATACATACATACTTATGACAGGCTCTTTTCAGTTTCCACCTACCAAATCCACTCACAAGGCTTTAATCAATTCGAGGCTATAGAAGAAGACACTTTCCCAAGGTGCCACACAGTGGGACTGAACCCAGAATCATGTAGTTGAAAAGCAAGCTTCTCACCACACATCCACACCTGTGCCTATTAACATTTCTGTTTGTTTCTCCCTTTTTTTCCTACATCAGTTTCTTTCTATCTTTCTTGTTTTGACCTATCCCTCATTTAAAACAGAATTTTCTCATTGTTTACACCTGCCTCCTCTTTTCCATACCTATGTACCTATCTACTTACATACCTAGACAAATACAGGTACATCAAGTATCTTTTATCTGTTATTCTTTTACTTGTTTCAGTCATTAGACTGCTATCATGCTGGGGCACTACCTTGAAGTATTCTTATTGACTCCATTACTTTACTTTTTAAAGCCTAGTACTTTTTCTATCAGTCTCTTTTGCTGAACTGCTAACTTACAGGTACATAAACACACCAACATCAGTTGTAAAGTGGTGGCATGGAACAAACAAAGACACATACACATATATATTTAATGCACAATATGTGTATTTATATAATCCTGTGGTGATCAGAAAAGAGCTCCTATGGTGGACCAGGCTACAAACCAATAGTAAACCAATATGTAGGAGTGTAATGCAGAGTCCAATGGAGTTGAAATTCAGTAAATCCAATCAACTATTGAAATAGATGTATTCATCGTGTGGTAAGTAGCTTGCTTACCAACCACATGGTTCCGGGTTCAGTCCCACTGCATGGCATCTTGGACAAGTGTCTTCTACTATAGCCTCGGGCCGACCAAAGCTTTGTGAGTGGAATTGGTAGATGGAAACTGAAAGAAGCCCGTCGTATATATGTATATATATATATATGTGTGTGTGTGTGTCTGTGTTTGTCCCCCTAGCATTGCTTGACAACCGATGCTGGTGTGTTTATGTCCCCCGTCACTTAGCGGTTCGGCAAAAGAAGCCGATAGAATAAGTACTAGGCTTACAAAGAATAAGTTCCAGGGTCGATTTCTTCATCTAAAGGCGGTGCTCCAGCATGGCCGCAGTCAAATGACTGAAACA
>NC_068982.1:58043620-58045521 GCF_001194135.2 Octopus bimaculoides | reverse complement strand
TATTTTCCCTAAAACTATATATTTTATATATACTTTATCTATAAGGCTCAATTTAATTTTAATTTTTTATAAATTGATTTTAATTGAGTTTTTTACCTGTAATTTTGGATTTTGTCCCTAATAATATTATATATATATATATATATATATGTATGTATGTATGTGTGTGCATATGTTTGTGTGTCTGTGTTTGTCCTCCCAACATTGCTTGACAACCGCTGCTAATGTGTTTACGTCCCCGTAGATTAGTGGTTTGGCAAAAGAGACCAATAGAATAAGTACTAGGCTTACAAAGAATAAGTCCTGAGGTCAGTTTGCTTGACTAAAGGTGGTGCTCCAGCATGGCTGCAGTCAAATGACTGAAACAAGTAAAAGAATAAAAGAATTCAAAATGGGGATGAACACCATTCCTCCATGTGATTGGCTTGAAAAATTGTTAAGATATCATGATGTTTTTCTTAACACAAAACCAATGGTAGCCTTAATACACAAATACAGAAATTATATCCACCAATGCAGTATTAAGCACTCATTCTCATTGTTCAACATTTACACACACACACACACACACACACACACACACATATATATATATACACATACACACACACACACAATGGGCTTCTTTCCATTTCCCTCTGCCAAATCCAGTAACAAGGCTTTGGTCAGCTCAAGGTGCCACATAGCGGGACTGAACTCCAAACCATATAGTTAGGAAGCAAGCTTCTTACCACACAGCCATGCCTGCACAGTATATATTCTTGATTTACTGAAATTATCTCCACATCTAGAGAAATGATCATAATTACCAAACTTCAAATGTGAAGAAGAAATCCCAAGAATCAAAGATTCTCCACAATTTTATATTTTTTTGTTTTGTTGCTTTTGTGGATTCCCATGATTCTCTTTTGCTATCTAATTCCATTATTATGAATTCAAATTGAGGGCTTGAGTCATAAGAAATCATTCATTACCTGATTATACAACCACAAATATCATCCCTATGGATACATTGCAGTTACTCTCTTAAGGGAGCTTGGTGATCCTGACCATTGATCTTCTAGGTTTCCTCTGCTCAGTATCAATGTAAGAAGCATCATTGGTTCAGTTTGAGTTCTTCAATTACCTCTACACAATCTGCCATACTGCAGTCCCATGACTTTGCCATATCCTTAGTAGGGTGGCTGAACTGGTGCTATACCTTGCCAAAAGCTAGCCTGTAACTTATGCAGGGCATGGTTGTCACTCTTTGAGGTAAGTTCAATATGCCCACATTTCAAAATAACTGCAATTGGTATGCCATTAAACAGAAGGACAGGTATATTGTCTAGAGTTAAAATGACAGTTGTCTCAACTGCTATGGACACTGCGCTGTGTCTCGGCTGGCTAGTGGCTAAAAATGCACTAAATGTACAGCCACTGTTCTTGTCAGAAAAAGCAAGCCAAAAATGAAATTCTGTTTTACCAAGAGTTTGAAGTCAAATGTCGAGCAAATCCTGTTCATGCTTATTTTTTTGAATCAGATACAGTGATTTGGTTTCACTTCCTAAGTGCTTTATAAACACACACACACACACACGTGGTTGGCGTTAGGAAGGGCATCCAGCTGTAGAAACTCTGCCAAATTAGATTGGAGCCTGGTGTAGCCATCCGGTTGCACCAGTCCTCAGTCAAATCGTCCAACCCATGCTAGCATGGAAAGCGGACGTTAAACGATGATGATGATGATGATGATGATGATATGATTAATAAATTCAAAAGGGGATAAAACTCTTTTACAAGAATTTTATCAAGAAGCCAGTGTGTAAAAAAATTCATAAGGGAAATTTCTATTCCCAAGAATATAATTATTCGTTTATATTTATATAAGGGCATTACTACAGAAAAAATAATAATAATGC
>NC_068982.1:58042447-58043055 GCF_001194135.2 Octopus bimaculoides | reverse complement strand
ATATATATATATATATATATATATATATATATATATATATATATATATATACACACATATACATGTATATATGTTTATATATATATACACATATACATATATATATATGGTCATATATATTATATGTTTATAAAGTGAAACCAAATCACTGTATCTGATTCAAAACAAGTAAAGAACAAGTTGACCCAAATTTGATGTTTGTTCTATAATCAATGCTTCTTTATCTTCGTCTCATTTATATTTGAGCACTTCTTTTGCAGTCCTATAAACCGTTTTGTTTCTATTAGAAGAGACAAATATAATTTCTTGTTGTATGTATATCATCATCATCATCGTTTAACGTCCGCTTTCCATGCTAGCATGGGTTGGACGATTTGACTGAGGACTGGCAAAACCAGATGGCTACACCAGGCTCCAGTCTGATTTGGCAGAGTTTCTACAGCTGGATGCCCTTCCTAATGCCAACCATTCAGAGAGTGTAGTGGGTGCTTTTACGTGCCACCGGCATGAAGGCCAGTCAGGCGGTACTGGCAACGGCCACACTCAAAATGGTGTATTTTATGTGCCACCCACACAAGAGCCAGTCCAGGGGCACTAGCAACGATCTC
>NC_068982.1:58040835-58041701 GCF_001194135.2 Octopus bimaculoides | reverse complement strand
AGAGATTGTAGACCTATCAATCAGTCAGTTTGAATATGTATGTATATTGTCAGTTATTGCTTTTATTCTTTAGTTCCAGGGCAGCTCTGATCAAAGAGATTTTCACTCAAAAGAATTCCAGCTGTAACCATCCCATACTTATATTTTCCCATACCTGCATGGATCAGATGGAATTCATTGAAACAGATTTTTTTTATGATAAGATGCCCTTCCTGTCACCAACCTTTGCTTATTTCCAAGCAATGTAATATTTTTCCATAGTCAGATGGTTTCTTTCTTTTTCTGTTTGTTTTTTCATTCTTCTTTACCTTTCATTTTTTTGTGTCTTTGTAATTCTGCTCATAATCTCATGTCTTTCAGTAGAATGGAGAACTCACAATATCTTCAAACAATGAAAAGTGATGATGACTTTGAAATTCAAAATTCGAATTTTTCTACCTCAAGCTCTACAGGCAGTAAATTCTCAGCTCTAGTAGACCCTGAAAAAAATGGTACAGTTCTCATTGAAAAATTGCAGAAGAAAGTGGAATTACTCGACCAAAAGTTATTTGATATTCAAAATTTAACTTTATTAAAGGTTTGTTCATTTATTGATAACTTTATTGTTTTGATGACAAAAATAAACTTGACCTGTCAAATCCATCCATCCATGCATCTGTCTGACCATCAATATGTCTGTCTGTCCATCTATCCATCTGTCTGTCTTTACTCTTTTACTTGTTTAAGTCATTTGACTGCGCCCATGCTGGAGCACCGTGTTTAGTCGAACAAATCGACCCCGGGACCTATTCTTTGTAAGCCTCGCTAAGTGACGGGGACATAAACACACCAGCATCGTTTGTCAAACAATGCTAGGGGGGGGGGGG
>NC_068982.1:58034387-58040710 GCF_001194135.2 Octopus bimaculoides | reverse complement strand
ATATATATATATATATATATATATATATATATATATATACGATGGGCTTCTTTCAGTTTCTGTCTCCCAAATCCACTCACAAGGCTTTGGTCGGCCTGAGGCTATAGTAGAAGACTCTTGCCCAAGATGCTACGCAGTGGGACTGAACCCGGAACCATGTGGTTGGTAAGCAAGCTACTTACTACACAGCCACTCCTGCGCCTTATTTAATGTCCTTTTTTTTTTCTCTGTTAGCATAGGTTAGTGAGGTATTTATTTGAGGCAAAATTTTATGACTGGATGCTGTCAAGAAGAAATGTTTTTGAATTAAAGCTCTTCTTTGTATGCCATGCTGTGGTAAACCATGCAATGGTTGAATATCACACACTTGATAAAAAAAAATGAATAGGAAAATTAACATTTTTTTACAAGGAATTGTAGTAAATGTGACACTGCAAATTATTTTTCCAGCTGACAACTTGCTTGATATGACTAAATGAGAAGAGAGTTCCATTCAAAACATATGAAATTGCTTAGTTTCTGCAGTCCTGGTAATCTATTGAATGGATGTTTAGTTCATGATAGCTGATGAAGCTCTGCTAGCTTGTGTTCTGAATTATTGCAAAAAAGTGAACTTTGCTAAAATGCACCTAAAACACAAATGGCTGTTAAACTACACCAGAATACGTTTGCCCTCTGTGTCAGGCAACTGGATCGAGAACCCAGTGATTGCAAATTAAACTTCTTTACCACATGTTTGCACCTATATAGATTCCTATTTTGGGGAACAAGACTTAGTACCTAGTTTAAACCAGTTTTTAGTTACTTTCCTTCAAAGGTTCCGGTGTTTGGTTGAATATTTTTCTTTTCTGTTTCTCGTTTGCTTATCACAACTACTTAAAGGATACCAATTAAGGGTTTATTTCACAATATTAAGCCTTAACCATTATTTCAATATCAATGACTTAATGCCAATCACAGGTAAACTGCAACCTGTTGCATTTTCTGAATGGCATGCCTAACTAAAAAATTTACCTTGAATTATTTTTAGGAATGCATCCTGCCTGTCTCATGAGGCCAGCTTCTTAAAAAAAGGTTGCCTGTGACTGCACTTATCCCCACAGAAATAAGAAAAATCTCCCTCAAATTGCACTGCACCATTTTAAAAAGAAAAACATATTAGCTGATGTAGTCTTTGATATCCTATGTCAAAAAAAAAAAAAAATGAAAATTATGGGATGATCACTTTTAATCATAGATATTTGATCATTGTTAAACAATAACAATTACACTATTCAGATGTAGCTGACAGTAATCAACTTTCAATATTCATCCATAACAGCCAGAATATTACAGTGAACATAACCTCATGCATTAGGTTTGTATGTCATTAACCAAATATGAGATATTTCCTGTCCCTCTATCATACTTTAGCCTCTCATTACCTAGTATTAAGATACCTCCTTCAATACTACTCCCAACTCAGTTGAGGGGAGTTATGTCTTGTGTGTACTTATTGACCTCAATAGTGTTGGTGCCACATAAAAAGCATCCAGTGCACTCTGTGAAGTTGTTTGTGTTAGGAAGAGCATCCAGCCATAGAAA
Source organism: Octopus bimaculoides (assembly GCF_001194135.2). NCBI lineage: Eukaryota > Metazoa > Mollusca > Cephalopoda > Octopoda > Octopodidae > Octopus > Octopus bimaculoides. The sequence goes on along the minus strand of NC_068982.1, from coordinate 58,039,126 downwards.
TCATGCCAAAGGAAGACACTGGAATTTAGTGCAGTTCTCTAACTTGTGCCAGCAAGGAAAGCAGATGTTAAATGATAATGATGATGACATGTATACGAACAGTCTGTTACCCAGTAGTATTTGACCAGTCTAAAACTAAGAACTCATTGATTGACAAGTTTTTTGCTCAGTTGGACTTCAGTGTTTGTTAGAATTATGTGAGCAATATTTCAAAAGCCAAGGTGGCATGCTGGCATAATTGTTAGCACCCTGGACAAAATGCTTAGCAGTATTTCATGTCTTCATGTTCTGAGTTCAAATTCTGCCGAGGTTGACTTTGCCTTTCATCCTTTCGGGGTCAATAAAATAAGTGCCTGTTGAACTCTGTAATTGTCTTACCCACTGCCCCCAAATTGCTGGCCTTGTGCCAAAATTTGTTGTCAAACTGATGCCAGCATGGAAAACAGATGTTAAATGATGATGATGATGATGAGGATGAAGCATATACTAACAATCTGTGTGACCCTTCGCTATTTGATCAGTCTAAAATTAAGAGCTCATTGCTTGAGGAGTTTGTTTTGTTGGATTTCAGTGTCTGATAGAACTGTGTGAGCAATACTTCAAAAGCCTCTGGTGCTCTTTTGTGCTGATGGATTGTGAAACTAATATTTGTTCTAGTTGCTGTTGTTGTTGTTGTTGTTGTTCAACTGCGGATTATCCCTGATTCACAGACCTGTGAGCAAGCAAAAGTATTACATTCGTGACAGACTAGCTTCTGTTATTTTTTTTTTCAGTCATAAATTATCTAGCATTAGCTTATTTGATGTGTCATTATTGCATTTGTTGTTATTGTTGTTATAGTTGCTGTTTAATCCCAGATCAGTCTTCATTGAGCAAATCTATAATTGAAGATGTTCCAGCTTTGACCATTCCATCAATTTCTATGTTTAGGACTTCTTTTCCTAATGTGTCCTCCTTATTAACAACAAGATTTGACTACTCTTTCATGCAAGTCCACCGGCCACATAGAAGGTCCTAGTTGGCCTGTCTTGTTAGCTGCTTCACTACATGGTGAACTGAAGAAAATAGAATAAGCTGGTAATTAGCACTCCAAAATATATACACCAGCAACTCATTAGTAACACAACACAAATGGTTATTGAAATAATGGAAAGTAATGTTATATAATATTGTCCGTCTTTACAAATTAGGCTAAACTGCCTGCTTTAAATGTTCTCTCCTTTTGGTTTTCACTCAGCATTCTGGATTAGTTTCTTGATAAATTGAACTATTAAGAATGCATGAGAGGAGATCTTGGGGGATAAAGTATGTCAGAGAAATTCCTGAAAAGTAGAGAAAACGAAATCAGAGCTAGCTGAACTAGTAGCAGAAAATTCTGTAGCCTGAGAGGGTAGCAAAAATGGTTCACAAGAGTCCTTGCAACTATGGATAGCTACTATCTTTAGTGTGAGGCAATCATAAAAACATTTCTTGTTACATTCCATAAAATCAATTGGCATTAGCCGGAGTAGTCATCCGTGAAATCTCTTGCACTAACGGACACAGCCAGGCAGCCAACCAGCCAGCCAAATAGGGAGCCTACCTACCTACCTATCTACCTACCATCCAACTGATCAACCAACCAACCAGCCAACCAACCGACCAACTGACAAAGCCACTGAAGCATAGCAAAATGAAAATGGATATTGAAGACTAGTTAAAATTATATTCATTGCTGCCATTTTATCTGCTGCTGGAAAGTTTTATTAGATTAATATTTACTCTAATTTTGATCTCTGTTTAGGTATTTCTGTTGTTTCTTTGCTATTAGATTCTAAATATTGCCACCAACCACCACCACCATTCGCAGCAGCAGCAACACCACCACCACCACCACTACCACCACTACCATCATCATCATCAGCATCTGTGCTACCACTACCAGGACCATCATTGCCATTATCCTCATGACTATGACCACGAGCATTATCGGCATTGTCACCCACCCATCGTTAATATCCACATCGACATCGCTTACTCCTCTTCATCACTATCAGCATCATCCTCATCCTCATCTCTACCTCCATTCTCATCGTTACCGTCGGCACTATCATCTTCACCACCTCCTGCATCATCCTCTCTATCGCCGCCACCTACATTCTTGGCATCACACCTCCATTATTCTCACCCTTATCCATCATCTTCAGCATCACCATCACAATCATTATCACTATCACTACTGCCATCATCCTCACCATTGTCCCCTTAACCACCTCCTCCACCATCATCCTCACCATTGTCCCCTTAACCACCTCCGCCACCATCATCCTTAGCAGCTTAACTGCCATAATCCTCACCATCACCACTGCCACCATAACCCTTACAATCACCACCATCATCATCATCACTATCACCACCATCACCCTCAATATCACTCAACCATCAAGCTCAGCGCTAACAACACCACCACCACTACCATCCTTATCAACATCACTTCCATGTTTCTGCTCACCATCACCATCATCATCAGTCATCATCATCACCGCCACCACCATCATCATTATAATCATTACCATCAAATTATTGTCTCTATCTTCACCACCACTACTACCACTATCACATTTTCGCTATATATGTTCTTGCTGCTGTTGCTGCTGATGATGATGATAACCCAATAGAAATTTAGTCTTGCAGTTCCAAGGATGAAGAGACAATTACTTCAACTAAAATTCACTTGAGATTTGAAACTTCAGAGGAGAACTTGACCATGACAGTTGTGCCTTGGGCAAGTTTGGTTCAGCAATTTATATTCTATTTGGAATATTTGGTTCTAAGTGATAAAAAAAAATGCTGCTTTGGTCACCATCACAGCCACTTTTGCCATTACCACTACCTCACAACTACCATCTTTTGTAGGGACTTTTGAACCTTTTGATTTTACTCTTTTACCTGTTTCAGTCATTTGACTGTGGCCATGCTGGAACACCGCCTTTAGTCGAGCAAATTGACCCCAGGATTTATTTTTTGTAAGCCTAGTACTTATTCTATCGGCCTCTTTTTGCCGAACCGCTATATTACGGGGACGTAAACACACCAGCATCGGTTGTCAAGCGATGTTGGGGGGAGAAACACAGACACACAAACATATACACACACACACACATATATACATATAGACGATGGGCTTCTTTCAGTTTCCGTCTACAAAATCCACTCACAAGGCTTTGGTCGGCCCGTGGCTATAGTAGAAGACACTTACCCAAGGTGCCACGCAGTGGGACTGAACCCAGAACCATGTGGTTCGTTAGCAAGCTACTTACCACCCAGCCACTCCTTGTTATCATTAAAGCAGTTAGCTGGCACAATTGTTAGCATGCTGGATGAAATACTCAGCAACATTTTGTTCATCTTTATGTTCTGAGTTCAAATCCCGCCTAGGTTGACTTTGCTTTCCATCCTTTCCGTATCAATGAATTAAGTAGCAGTTGAGCACTGGGGTCAATGTAATCGACTATCCCCCATCCCCAAAGTTTCAGGCCTTGTGCTTATAGTAGAAAGGATTATTATTATTATTATTATTGTTCAGTAGTTTTATTTTTATAACATGCTATCACTTCACTACCAAGCGCAGCTGTGTGTGCCTTGGGTATGTGCTGTGGTTTGCTGTGATGCTCTTATGGTTACTGTATTGAAAGTGTTTTGCGTAGGATGTGTGCAGTGCCCAGTAGTGCAATTTTCTGTATGTTATATATATTTGTAAGTCCTGGTGTTTTTGTTATGTTTACCAAATCCACTCACAAGGCTTTTGTCGGCTCGAGGCTATAGTAGAAGACACTGTGGAACTGAACCTAGAACCATGTAGTTGAGAAGCAAGCTTTTTAGCATACAGCCACGCCTACATATATATATATATATATATGTGTGTATGTCAGCCAAATTCACTCAAAATGCCAACATTTTTCTGAGGTTTTTTGGGGGCCAAAACTGGATGGGAGTAGTAGGTGTTGCTTCTATATCTCTATGACCATCGATGCGCAAAAATGTTTGTTATTTCACTAAAATCTTTGCTTTAACATCAATAACCAGTGTCATCACGACTGAGGACTTGACGTTTCTGTACATTTTTTTGTCTTGAGTAACTTCGATGTTCCAGTACCAGAAATAGCACTCATTATAACTGCTGGACCAGGGAAGAGGACTCGGACACCGTTACTCCTTCTGAGTTGGACAGTTCAGATCCCCTAGTGTAGCGTTTCAGTTGTTTCAGACGTTTAACATAATTCAAAATTAGGTTGGTTCCTCCATTAATGGAGAGAGGTTTTCTTTCCTGGTGATTCTCCAACTGACAAAAGAAGAAATTCATAGGCTCAAACTTCATAAATTATTATTATTATTATTGTTCAGTAGTTTTATTTTTATAACGTGCTTTCACTTCACTACCGAGCGCAGCTCTGTGCGCCTTGGGTATGTGCTGTGGTTTGCTGTGGTGCTCTTATGGTTACTGTATTGAAAGTGTTTTGCGTAGGATGTGTACTGTGCCCAGTAGTGCAATTTTCTGTATGTTATATATATTTGTAAGTCCTGGTGTTTTTGTTATGTATTTGTCTGAATATTTTTTTATTATACTTAAGGCACCTACTATAATAGGAATTGTTTCTGTTTTTAGATTCCACATTCGAGTTACCTCTATTTCCAGATCTTTGTATTATTATTATTATCATTATTATTATTATTATTATTATCATCATCATCATTATGTG
>NC_068982.1:58022584-58032781 GCF_001194135.2 Octopus bimaculoides | reverse complement strand
ATAAATTATTATTATTATTATTGTTCAGTAGTTTTATTTTTATAACGTGCTTTCACTTCACTACCGAGCGCAGCTCTGTGCGCCTTGGGTATGTGCTGTGGTTTGCTGTGGTGCTCTTATGGTTACTGTATTGAAAGTGTTTTGCGTAGGATGTGTACTGTGCCCAGTAGTGCAATTTTCTGTATGTTATATATATTTGTAAGTCCTGGTGTTTTCGTTATGTATTTGTCTGAATATTTTTTTATTATACCTAAGGCACCTACTATGATAGGAATTGTTTCTGTTTTTAGATTCCACATTCGAGTTACCTCTATTTCCAGATCTTTGTATTATTATTATTATCATTATTATTATTATTATTATTATCATCATCATCATTATGTGAAGGCACATGGCTCAGTGGTTAGAGCATCGAGCTTACAGCCGTGAGGTTGTGAGTTTGAATCCCGGACTGGGCTGCTTGTTGTGTTCTTGAGCAAGACACTTTATTTCACGTTGCTCCAGTTCACTCAGCTATAGAAATGAGTTGTGATGTCACAGGTGCCAAGCTGTATCGGCTTTTGCCTTTCCCTTGGATAACATCGGTGGCATGGAGGGAGAAGGCTGGTATGCATGGGCGACTGCTGGCTTTCCATAAACAACCTTGCCCAGACTTGTGCCTCAGAAGGTAACTTTCTAGGTGCAATCCCATGGTCATTAGTGACCGAAGGGGGTCTCCGATCATCATTATGGCAGCAAGCTGGCATAATAATTAGCACACTCGGCCAAATGCTCAGCGGCATTTCGTCCATCAACAATCTGAGTTCAGATTTCACCAGCGTCAACTTTGCCTTTCAGGGTTGATAAATTAAGTACCAGTGAAACACTGAAGTCAATATAAACAACTGGTCCTCTCCCACAAAATTTCAGGCCTTGTGCTTTTAATAGAAAGGATTATTATTAGTATTAGTGAGCTGACAGATTCATTAGCATGCCAGGAAAAATGCTTAGCACCATTTAGATCATCTTCATGTTCTGAGTTCAAATTTTCCTGAGGCCAACTTTATCTTTCATCCTTTCAGGGTCGATAAAACAAGTACCAGTTAATTACTGGGGGTCAAGGTAATCGGCTTAGTGCCCCCGCTAATGTTGCTGGCCTTGTGCCAAAATTTGAAACCATTATTATTGTTATTATTATTATTATTATCATCATTATCATCATCGTTATTATTATTATTAGTAGTAGTAGTAATAGTAGTAGTGGTAGTAGTATTTTATAGGATTGAGGTAACTCCTCCAGCTGATATACAGAAACAAAAAAAGAAGAGTGCCATTGTTATCAAGTGAACAATATTTTGGCATCTAGTGTGCCTTCCACAAGTTCAAAAAATAAACTTGTCAATCTAATTCATTTTTGGTAATATTTTATAGGATTGAGGAAACTCCTCCAGAAGGTATACAGAAGCAAGCAAAAAAAAAAGGAAGAGTGCTTCTGTATACCTTCTGGAGGAGTTACCTCGATTGTACCAAAAATGAAGTAGATTGACAAGTTTATTTTTTTAACCCATGGAAGGTACACTAGATGCCAAAATATTGTTCACTTGATAACAATGGCACTCTTCTTTTTTATTTTCAAACTGGCTGGACCCAACCTCTCACACTTGATAGTTTATTTTTAGAATGATATTGTAGTGAGATGGTTTTCACAATTAGATGCCCTTCCATATATATGTGCTGTCTCCTCTCTACCTTCTCGTTGTTAGACATCCCAGCAGAGTTCCATTCCCTTGTATGTGTGTATATGTGTTAGCTGCAAGAAGAAACAATTGTAGTAATAATAGAGAAGGTAGAGAGGAGACAGCATATATATATATATATATATATATATATATATATATATATATATATATATATATATATGTGGAAGGGCATCTAAATGTTAAAACCTCTCAGTACAATATCATTCTAAAAATAAACAATCACATCATTGAAATTTCAAAGCTATAAGGTAAAGCATGACTAATTCAAATCAGTATGAACATATAACCATTACATGTGACAGAGCAATTTGAATGCTAAAAGCTTAACTCAACTTCCAGCACAGGCAAATCAGCTGATATATATATATATATATATATATATATATATTTTTATCATCAATTATTACCATCCTTGTTACAGTACCGTTGTTATAAGAAGGTAAAGATCCCCTTCGGTCATGAATGACTATGGGATTGCACCTCGAAAAGTCCCCTCTGAGGCATAAGTCCAAGCAAGATTGTTTATGGAAGTCCAGCAGTTGCCTGTGCATACCAGCCTTTCCTCTCCATGCCACTGGTGTTATCCAAAGTAAAGGCAAAGACCAATACAGCTTGGCACCAGTGACTTCGCAACTCATTTCTACAGCTGAGTGAACTGGAACAATGTGAAATAAAATGTCTTGCTCAAGGACACAACACACAGCCCAGTCTGGGTATCGAGCTCACTACCTCATGACTGTGAGTCCAATGCTCTAACCACTGAGCCATGCATCGTCACTCACCTTTATTATACTAATACATCAGTTTCTTTCCTTTTCTTAGCACTAATTCATTTGCAGTTTCAGATTGCACAAAATAATCTAAAGCAAACTGTCTCTGATTAACAGTGAAATTGGCGAGATGGAAGCTGTGCTTATCAGATGAATTGTATCCATAATTCAAAAGTCCACTCGTCTCACACAGGATCATACCATTCCATCAAAGAATTAATTACATCATCATCATCATCGTTTAACATCCACTTTCCATGCTGGCATGGGTTGGACGTTTTTGACTGAAAACTGGTAAACAGGGTGGTGGTGAGCAGGGCTGCACCAGGTTCCAATCTGATCTGGCAAGGTTTCTATGGCTGGATGCCCTTACTAACACCAACCACTCCAAGAGTGTAGCAGATGATTTTTACATGCCACCAGCATGGGTGTCATTGATCTGACACCAGCATCAGCTATGACTACGGTCTCACATGGCTTGACAGGTCGACACAACATTGTGTATTGCTAAGGGTCTTGGTCATCTGTCATCTGTCATTGCCTCTGTAAGGCCCAGCACTTGAATGGTGCTTTAAGTGTGTAGAATATTCAACCACTGATTCACATGAGCTTGGTAGTTTAGTCACTTGAACATTGAGACACTTGTTAGACATTCCAGCCGAGTTCCATTCCCTTCATTGTGTGTATATGTGTTAGCTGCAAAAAGAAACAGTAGAGAAGGTAGAGAGGAGACAGCATATATATTTGGAAGGGCATCTAACTGTAAAAACCATGCCAAAACTGCCCTGTGCCATGTAAAAAACACTTTGTCCACTCTGTCGGGTGGCTGCTATTAGGAAGGGCATCCAGCTGTAAAAACCATGCCAAAACAGACATAGAAGTCTGATACTGGCTCATGCCTGTTCAGCTCCTGTCAAACTGTCCAGCCCATGCCAGCATGGAAGGCAGACATTAACAATGATGATATATATATACATATATATAGGAAAATGAAAAATAATAATAAGGCAGAATGCTAAACTGAAAGCATATTTTAATATAGATTTCTAACCGGCTTTCATTGCATGGCAAATTTTCAAGAAGAGGGAGAATGAAAATGTTTTTTACAAAAAAGTAAAAAATAATATATGAAAAAATAAAAATACCAATACATTATATTGTCTTTGAGCTTTTAAAGTTCAATGGTAATCCATGTAGATAATAGTTGGAAAAATTAGGATGCTTGAAATTGAGAGTTGTGTTTGGTTTAAAAAAAGAAAACACACACACATACATTAAGTGACAGATAATCATTTAATATACACAGTATTTAAGTAAGAGCTGTTTCCTCTTGAGGCACATCTACATATTCCATTATTACAATCCATATATAGTCTCAGTTGCTGCTTTATTTTAGTCAAAAAAATACATATATTTAAATTGAGAATTATGGAAATTTTATTTGCAGAGTTATTGTATAACACAACAGAAATTTGGAAATTTAATTATACGTAAAAATGTTTTGTTGTATGTATATATATATATATATGCATATGCATGCACATAAACATATACAGTTACTTTCATGTTTTTAAACCTAATTGATAAAACAACAGATTAGCCTTTGATCCCTAACTCCCTTTCTCGTCTGGAATAAATGTGGTGCCCCAGCATGGCCACAGCCTTAGGGCTGAAACATATAAAAGAATAAAAGAATACACTCCACAACAACGTAATTTCAATTGTTTTGGGGTTTTTTTCTGGTTAGTTTCAGAAAACTTTACTTTTAGTGTAATCCATGATTTTTAATTGTCTGCTCCATATGTTTATACATAAATAGTAAATAAATAAATGCGCCCTTTTAAAGCCGAGCCAGGCTCATGGGCCCGGTTTCCCGGTTTCAATGGCGTATATGTTCCACAGCTGGACGGGACGCCAGTCCATCGCAGTGTTACTCATTTTTGCCAGCTGAGTGGACTGAAGCAACATGAAATGAAGTGTTTTGCTCAAGAACACAACACGTAACCCGGTCCAGGAATCGAAACCACAATCTTACGATCATGATGCTGACACCCTAACCACTAAGCCACGTGCCTCCACATGTTTATACATCCGCAATTTAAAAAACAAAAAAAAAAAAAACTAAAATGCACATAAGTAAGAAAAAGATTTATCGTGGAATGGTCAGAAGTTTTTCAAAAATCTAGAAATTCTTCAGGTTAAGTGTCAGTTGCTTTACTCTTATTAATTAGAACTTGCTTGATTTCTAAGGAGAAAGAGATAGGAGAAAAGATATTTATGACATTTCTAAGAACATTAATGAGGTAATTGGTGCCATTACCTCAAGGTAATCAGTCACACTGTTTATGAATTGATACTGAAGAATTATTTCTATATATCGATATCCTTTCTAACTTTAACTAATTAATTATGATATGCATATAGCAGATAAATTGCATAAAACAAGGTGATTAAATGTCTCGCCTAAGGCTGCGATCCATAAATTTCCTTACAACTCATTACTTTTACTATATTAATAAGATCACTTCGATGAATTGTTAATCTATTGAGCAGGGTACTCATAACTGTCTTGCCGAGAAACTGTACTTCTCTAGATAACCTAAACACTAAATTTGGTATCATTTTTGCCCTCAAAACAAATAGAGTTTCTTTTAACCTGATATTAGGTGCACGTGTGGCTGTGCGGTAAGAAGTTTGCTTCCCAACAACATGGTCTTGAGTTCAGTCCTACTGCATGGCACCTTGAGAAACTGTCAACTACTATAACTTTGGGTTGGCCTAAGCCTTGCAAGTGGATTTTGGTAACTGCAAAACAGAAACTGAAAAAAGCCCATTGTGTGTGTGTGTGTGTGTGTGTGTGTGTGTGTGTGTGTGTATACATGTGTATATGTATGTGTTTGTCCCTCACCAACCAGTGTTGGTTTGTTTACATCCTGTATCTTAGTGGTTTGGCAAATGAGACCGATAGAATAAGACTTAAAGAACATGTACTCAGGTTGATACATTTGATAAAACTCTTCAAGGTGGTGCTCCAGCATGGTCGCAATCCATAAAAGATACAAAAGATAAAAGAAACATTAAATTTTTAACTTGTTGATAGCCTGTCAGGAAATTAGCTCAAAGTATTTCCTCTTTTATCCTTAACTTGTTTCAGTCATTAGACTGTGGCCATGCTGGGACAATTCCTTGTCATTATCAAGCTGTTTGGAACAGGAATTAACAGGAAATTTCAATGGAAGGTTTTAATTTAGATCACTTTAACCTTTTAACATTTAAACTGGCCATATCCAGCCCTAATATTTTACTTGTTTTATGCCCAAACTGGCCAGATCTGGCTTTTCACACCTTCTCTACAATGTCATTCTAAAGACAAACAAACACATCATCAAAATCTCAAAATTATTCCAGTACTTACCTTTTTAAGCCTGGTACTTATTATATCAGTCTCTTTTGCCGAACCACTAAGTTACAAGGGATATATATATATAGACACAGGAGTGGCTGTTACAAGGAATATATATATATATATATATATATATATATATATATATATATATATATATATATATATATATATATATATATATATATATATAGGCACAGGAGTGGCTGTGTGGTAAGTAGCTTGCTTACCAACCACATGGTCCCAGGTTCAGTACCACTGCGTGGCACCTTGGGCAAGTGTCTTCTACTATAACCTTGGGCTGACCAAAGCCTTGAGAGTGGATTTGGTAGATGGAAACTGGAAGAAGCCTGTCGTATATGTATATATATGTGTGAGTGTTTGTGTTTGTCCCCTCATCATCGCTTGACAACCGATACTGGTGTGTTTACGTCCCCGTAACTTAGCAGTTCGGCAAAAAGAGACCGATAGAATAAGTACTAGGCTTACAAAGAATAAGCTCTGGGGTCGATTTGCTCGACTAAAGGTGGTGTTCCAGCATGGCCACAATCAAATGACTGAAACGTAAAAGAAAAGTAAAAGAAAATATATATATTATATACTACAGGCTTCTTTCAGTTTCCACCTACCAAATCCACTTGCAAGGATTTGGTCAGCCTGAAGCTATAGCAAAAGACACATTCCCAAGGTGCCATGCTGTGGGACTGAACCCAGAACCATATGGTTGGGAAGCAAACTTCTTACCACACACCCACACATGCACCTATTACTTGATATATTTTTTGTTGTACATCTAATTTTAATGTTAGAGCAACCTTAGATGCAATAAAAATTAACTAACTTTTCAGTTTTAGTTAATTTCAAATCATAAGCCGTTACAAAAGCACATAAGTAAAAAAAGGATTTCTTTGAACATGTTTCACAACTAGTTTATCGGGTACCTCAATTCTATATAATTGCTTTTCTGAAGAATCAGAGCTTTTAGCATGACCTGAGGATAAACAGTCTATTTTAATCTAATTCTCAGATTTCATTGTTTGCTCAATACTTTGATTTAAATGAAATGATTTAATCCTTTGTTACCATTTAAAAAAAAAAATATTCTACCTTTCAATTAATTTTGAAAATAATAAAGAATGAATTTACTAAAATAACATTGTCATTATTAAGCTGATGTTTGGAACATAAATTAACATGAAATTTCAGTGAAAGGTCTTAATTTAGATTACTTTAACATTTTGGCACTTAAACTGGCCACATCCAGCCCTAATATCATATTTGTCTTATGTTCAAACTGACCAGATCCAGCCTTTCACAGCTGTCCTGCAGTGTCATTTCAAAGATTAAAAACTCATCGAAATCTCAAAGCTACAAAAATAATCCACGAATAAGTATTACATTAGACAGAATAATATTATTGCCAAAGGGTTAAAGAGGAAAATTTGTGTCATGGAATCGGGAGCAGTCTCAGATGTGTTGATATCAAAAGGGTTAAATGAAAGTTAGAAGTTAAACTGAGATTCAAGTGTTGTTGGCGTGAATAACAGACTTCCAATCCAGGGTAGCTTCCAATGATTCTCAGCCACTTTTTTCCTATGAACCCTTTTAATCCCTGTTTTATTCAGGTGGGCCCTCACAACTATTTGATGTTTTAAAAAAAACTTTATTGTATATTTATAATTAAATATAGGAACAGCATAAAAATTTGGTAAAATATTTTGTGTATTGTAGAAGTATATTGAATATAAATTTTAATGAGAAAATCTTACATGAACTCTGGTTGAGAACATCTGATCTAACCAGTCTCCGGAGGCCCTAAAAACAATCATGGATACTGTCCTTCCTCATCTGATTAAGCTTTAAGCTTAGTTGTTGTTTTTGTTTTTTTTTTCCTAATGTAATTCTAGATACAATATAGGTGTAGATATGGATGTGTGGTTAAAAAGCTCATTTTGCAGTCGTGTGGTATTGGTTTCAGTCCCACTGCGTGGCACCTTGGGCAAATGTCTTCTACTATAGCCCTGGGGCAAGTAGTTCCTTGTGAGTAAATTTGGTAGAAGGAAACTGTGTAGAAGCCTGTTGTGTGTGTGTATGTATATATATATATATATAAATAAATAAAAAATACACCATTTCGAGCGTGGCCGTTGCCAGTACCTCCTCACTGGCCTTCGTGCCGGTGGCACGTAAAAGCACCCACTACACTTTCTGAGTGGTTGGTGTTAGGAAGGGCATCCAGCTGTAGAAACTCTGTCAAATCAGATTGGAGCCTGGTGTAGCCATCTGGTTCACCAGTCCTCAGTCAAATCGTCCAAGCCATGCTAGCATGGAAAGCGGACGTTAAACGATGATGATGATGATATATATATATTTCATTTCGACATAAGCAATGTGCATGTGGGTATGTTTGTCCCCCTCTCTGCTGCTTGGCAACTAGTGTTGGTTTGTTTTCATCCCTGTAACTTAGTTCAGTCAAAGAGACTAATAAAATAAGTACAAGGCTTAAAAAATAACTGGTAGGATTGATTTGTTTGACTAACCCTATCTAGACAGTGCCCCAGTGTGGCCACAGTCCAAGTCAAAGATACACTATCATCATCATTATCACTTAACATCTGTTTTCCATGCTGGCATGAGTTGGACAGTTTGAGAGGGGCTGGAAGGCTGAACCAGGCTCCAGTCATCTGTTGTGGCATGGTTTTTACAGCTAGATGCCCTTCCTTACACCGACCACTTTGCTGAGTGTACCGAGTGCTTTTTACATGGCACTGGCACAGGTACTTTTCATGTGGCACCAGCATAGGTGTTCTTTTTAAATAGCACCAGTACCCACAGAGTTGCCAAGTAGCTTGCAAGGCAGTATGTCTCAGCTAAGAGAGGGAGAGGAACCAAGAGAAGTGGCTGTGTACCAAAAACAGGAAAGTCAAAACAGTGACACCTTTGATCCTAATTCTAATTCATCAGAGTCAGTCAGGTGCGACAATACTAAAGTATTTGAAACTACAAATTCATAGTCTCCATCTGTCCAACAAGGTAGAAAAACCAAGTGATTAAAGTGCCATTAAGCAGATCCCAGGGGTCAAATCTCATCATGTGACCCTTGAAGCAGATGATACTTTTAAACAGGGCCAGGTCAGATGACAGATTGTTTACTTCCTGGAATGAATGGTCTTGGAGATTGCTTTCCATGCAACTTCTATTTATCCTTTGTCTTTTACTTGTGGCCATGCTGGGGCACCACATTGAAGAATTTTAGTCAAATGAATTGACTCCCAGTACTTTCCATCCAACATAGTGTATCTAGGATGACACTATCTGAGATACCTTTCCGATATTAAAACATCAGGGTGCGATTTAAGGGAGATATTGCAGCTATTTCTAGCAGGTTCAGTGACAGGCAATGTATAGGGACTCCCACATTGGTAAGTAGAAAATATTGGATGAATTAGTAGATACCTTTTGATCTCTCCAAATGCAAATGAAAGTGTCAGTTGATGAAGAAAAAAAAAAAACAAGTTGCAGCTAAAATTGATAGTGGCTGTTCACTTAACGCCATCCCATAATATGTACATAAGATCACATGTTAACTGACTAGTATGAATTCTGAAAGTGAGCATGATGGCATATTGGGTAAAATATAAAAAAAAAGTCAAATAAGTAAGAAAAAAATATTTATTTTGTATTTTTTTTTTTAATTTTACATTTTTTTTTTCTTTTTATTCTATTATTAACAATTTTTTTTTTTTTTCCTTTTTTTCTAATTTCCAAAGTGATGTTCTTGTAGAAGAATGCATCAAAGTTCTCTCCTCGATCGCTAGATGTCACAGTTTGTCTTTGTATTTCATTATTTCATCTGTCTTTTTATACATTTCCTCGTAACTTTTCATTTGCATCATCCAGTGTCTTCTTTTTCTTCTTCTTCTTTTTCTCCTCCTCCTCCTCCTCTAATCTTGAGTGCAAAGATTGCTCAGTGAAGAAAACACAAAACATTTGACACAACAAGCAGTAAGGTGAGCGAAGCAAGGCAGGAAGCAGAGTAGTTGGTAGTGGGTGCGGCGGTGGGGGGGGGGATACAGCAATATGTCTAATTCTTCTTCATTGTTGTCTTCTCAGTGGCAAATTGTCATGTGCTTTGTTTTATTACCTATTGGTTTAAACCTCCATACATTCTCTCCTTTCCATCCAGTACTCAATGGACAGTTAGGCAAAGAAAAAGTAAAATTGGAAAGGCATGCAAAAAATAAAAATTAAATAAAATAAAAAAAACACACAAATAAGCACCACT
>NC_068982.1:58016007-58020854 GCF_001194135.2 Octopus bimaculoides | reverse complement strand
GATATTCTTCCCCCCACCCCCACTCCCACCTCCTAATTGACACGTTGGAAAAATTGACTTAGACTTTTCTATTTCTGTAAGACATTACTCAAAACAAATAGTTGATGTATTCATAGTTCTGGGTTCAGTCCCACTGTGTGGCACCTTGGGCAAGTGTCTTCTACTATAGCCCCAGGCCAACCAAAGCCTCTTGAGTGAATTTGGTAGATGGAAACTGAAGGAAGCCCATCATGTGTATGCGTATATATATATATATATATATATATATTGTGAAATATATTTTCCACCTAAATGTGGTGGTCCCATAGAGGACGATGCTACTGTTGTTTATAGCCCCAGGAGGACATCTCTTGGGGCAATAAACAACAGTAGCATCATTCTCTATGGGATATGGGACCGCCACATTTAGGTGGCAAATATGCTTCACGATTCCTTGATGCTACTGTTTACTTCTTGCTCAGAGATTTAATATTGCTGTGTGTGTGTGTGTGTGTGTGTGTCTTTGTGTCTGTGCCTGTCTCGACCACCCACTGCTTGATAACCAGTGCTTGTGTGTTTACATCCCCGTAACTTAGCAGTTCAGCAAAAGAGACTGATAGAATAAGTACTAGGCTTACAAAGAATAAGTCCTAGGGTTGATTTCTTTGACTAGAACCCTGTAAGGTGGTGTTCCATCATGGCTGTTGTCAAACGACTGAAACAAGTAAAAGAATAAAAGAAGCAATAGTATTTTTATCCAAAAGTTTACTCACCAACACAATAATCAATCTGTTTTAGATCAATACCAAGATTTATCAATAGTGAGATTAACTCTTTAGCATTCAGATTACTTTGTCAATGTAATGCTTATTTATCCACATTGTTTTCAATTAATCATGTATTATCTTGTAACCTTGAGATTTCGATGATATGATTGCTTATTTTTAAAATGTCATTGAAAGGTAGATGTGAGAGGCCAGATATGGCTAGGTTGAACATAAAACATGTACAATATTTGGGCCAGATATGACCAGTTTAAATGATAAAGGGTTAACAGATGATAAGACAAATTCTTTTATTCTTTTACTGATACCATTCTTTGCAGCATCACTTTCAAGGGTTTTAGTTGATTATTTTGAACCCACTACATTACCTAGTATTTACTCTATTGAATGTGTGTGGGACGAATAGCTAAATCTACCTTGGCTTAAAGAGATGTAAATTGGACTAATTACTACAAGGTGATTGTATTCGATGTTCCGATTTTCATTTGATCGTCCCTCATTAGTGTGTGTGTGCGTGCATGCATATATGTATGTGAGCACATGTATTTGTGTGTGTGTGTGTGTGTGTGATCATTTTACACCTGCTTTCCATGCTGGCATGAGTTGGACAGTTTGACAAGATCCAACCTGTCATCAGCTCCTATAGTTGGATGCCCTTCCTAACACCAACACTTTTGCAGAATCTCCTGGGTACATTTTTAGTGGCACCAGCACATACAGAGGTTGTTTTGCACTTTGTTAGACTTTTAGTCTGAGCAAGTCTTTTCCGTTTTGTTGTCTCTGCTCAGTTTGTCAACCAATTCACAGGTTGCTTTGTAGTCTACAAGGTGAAAAAGCTTCCATCATCAAAAGAAAAAGAATAGGTGTTGAGAGAAGTTACAATATGAGAAATGAATAGATTGAGAAAGAAAGTAATGACTTTAAGTTTGGTGTTAGTAGAAGTTATGGTTGGTGAGTGGAACAATTTATCATTGTGAGAGAGTTGTAGTTCAAAGCTTAAGAAAGAATAAATTGCAGGAGGTAGCAGAGCATATTCTCAGTGTGACATGCCAAAGACAGTGTATGAAAGAGAGTATGGTGACAGAAGGAGGGAAACAAAAAATCATCCTGGAAGTTCCTGGCAAGAACACCAGCATTTGTTAACTCCAGTAAAGGAAATTGAATAATGCATTAACTCATATTGTGAATAGCTGCCTGGCTGAATAATGATAGATCAAGTAAAACAGCATTTATTCATATTCTTAATGTTTTGGTGATTCTGTTCACTCTGGAACTTTGCATCTCTTTCAGGAGGAAGAATTAAATGAGCTAAGATCCAGTCATAACAGACGTTTGGAAAGGTTCCGAGCACTTCAGGAGAACTATAGCAGCTTAAAAGAGCAGCTGAAGAATATTGATGACACAAATTCAGAATGGTAAGTAACCCAGCTTCCAACACATCATCATCATCGTTTAATTCTTTAGTATTCAGATTATTCGGTCAAATATGATGCTTGTTTCATCATCATCATCATTATATAATGTCTGTTGTCCATGCTGGCATGGGTTGGACAATTTAACCAAGGTTGGTAAGCTGAAGAGCTGCACCAGATTCCAGTCTGATTTGGCATGGCTTCTACGACTGGATGCCCTTCCTAACACTAACCACTCCACCGAGAGTACTTGTCTTTTATGTGACACTAGCACGATTGCCTTTCACATATCACTGGCACGATTGCTTTCGCATGTCACTGGCATTGTCCACGATTTTACTTAGCTTGACATATCTTTTCAAGCACAACAATTCACCAGAAGTCTCTGTCACTCGTCATCTCCTCCATCAGACTCAACATCCAAAAATACATTTCACCAACCCATCCCATGCCTTCCTGGTTCTGGCAGTCTCAGATGGTTTGGTATCAAAAGGATTAATGTAAATACATTGTGATAGGCAAAATTTACTGAATTATTTGTCTGGAGATAGCATCTTCTATGGATGTACTGTGTTTAAATTTCCATCAACACAGATATGTATACATCTATGGAGGTGGATTTCATCTAAGCATGTTGACAGTGAGTACATATTATTGATAATGCTCAGTGAAGCAGAAATGCATCTAATGTTCTCATTTACTGCTGCTAGAACAACATCTGTCTCTTGATATACACATATTATTTTTTTTTTAGACATAGCACTTGCATAGGGAATACTACCCCCTGATAAACACCTCAGTAAATTTGCCTTTCAATGATGTATTTGTATGATACATAAATGGCTATTCTTCTTCTTCTTCCCCTCCTCCTCCTCCTTCTTCTCAGAGAGCTGGCAGAATCATTAGCACACTTGGCAACCCTGTCCATCTTAATGCTTTGAGTTCAAATTCCACCAGGATCTGGTTTGCCTTTTGTCTTTTCAGACTCGATATAACAAATACCAGTTGAGCTCTGGGATTGATATAACTGACTAACCTCCTCCCACAAAATCCCTGACCTTATGCCTATAGCAGAAAGGGCCATAATCATCATAATCATCATCATCATCATCTGGCAAAATCATTCTTGTATACGATGCAATGCTTTGTCACATTTCTCTCAGCACTTTATATTTTGAATTCAAATCCTATACTGGTGCCATGTAAAAACACCCAGTCTGTTAAGTGTTTGGCATTAGGAATGACATCCAATTGTAGAAACCATGCCAAAGCAGACATAGAACCTCACAGAACCCTTTCGCTTGTCTGTTCTCATCGAACTGTCCAACCCAAGCCAGCATGGAAAAAAAGGGCAGTAAATGATGGTGCTGGTCATCATGATGATTATTATTACTTGTTGACCCCATAATCTTGTCAGGATTGACTATCCTTTTAATTTACACAGTGTTCATAAAATAGATACCAGTAATGTACTGGAGCTTCGTCTAGAAATCTGTGTACTTTCTCACAGAATCCAGACTTGTGCCAAGTCAAAAGATGTCATTATTATTTCATTATTCTTTAATATATTTTTATTTCTGTTTTTAGATGTTTTTTTTTTTGTTGTTGCTGTTGTTGTTGTTGTTGGTTTCTTTAACTGTAGGTCAGCCATGACAGTCACACCTTTTACTTATGTACTGGTAGCCTAAGACTACATTATCAAATGTGTTCTTTTCTAAGACTGCAAGATGTGATTTGAAGGAGATTCACTTGTCATTTTTAGCATGTTGAGAAAACCACATAAGGACTCCTTCATTGGCTTGTATACATGTTTTCCTTTTTTTTTATTTGATAGGTTTGGTGTGAGAGAAATGTAAAGTTTTGTGTTCATAAGTTTTAATCAACATCATACTATATCAGATGTGTGTATATGTATGTCTCTATGCACCAATGCATTTTTGTGCTTATGATTTCATATACACATTCACGTATGTGCGTGCTTGCATGTGTGAAAAAGAATATGAAGTTGAGAAAGATAGTGTGAGTGAGCTAAAGTGTAATGACGACTCATGATAAGCTGTGATAAACGCGTCTAATTGAAGAAGCAAGTTTTACTGTAACTGTTAGTGCAATCAATACAAAGTTGTCAACAGAGAGGTGCGAAGGAATCTGACACACTTGTTGTGACTTATCCAAAATCAACACACACACACCCTGGCACCCTTTCTTCCAAGTCAAAAGCACTCCTGTGTTTACTTACTAAGCTTGGCCTCACTTATTTTAAACACTGCATGCATTTTGTGTTTGTGTGTATTCGTGTCTGGCTTTGGCTTTAAACTGGCAGTATTGAATATTCTTTGACTGATGTTACGTCCTTACTTTTACTTATCACCTTCAAAACCGTGATTCAATAGTCTCGTATAATCTTGGAAACCTTACACTTTTGCTCACTGTACATTTCTATCTATTCTTTGATGGATTATTTTACAATATACATTTGCAATTTTATATATATATATATATATATATATATATATGTATGTATGATTGTATTTTTTTATATATATATATATATATATATATATTTGATTTTTAATTTTGTTTTTTGTATTGCTGTTTGCTTTCTTGCCAGCTCCATAAATGTGATATGTAAGTTCATGTGTTAAAAAACACCATAATCAATTAGAATAAA
>NC_068982.1:58000627-58015890 GCF_001194135.2 Octopus bimaculoides | reverse complement strand
ATATATATATACACATACACACACATATATGTATGTATGTATGTGCATATCTATATATATATTTATATATGCACATACACACACATGTATGTATATATATATATATATATATATATATGCACATACACACACATGTATGTATGTATATATTTATATATATATATATATATGTGTGTGTGTGTGTGTGTGTGTGTACACTCACAAAACATGCACACATACATACAGATGTATATTTTTATATATATATGTATATATATGTGTGTATACAGATATATATTTTTATATATATGTATAAACTGTCGTTATCTGGACTATGTTTTCCTTTATTTGCATGTAGTGTACACTTTTATACACATATCTCAAACTAAGATATGTATAAATACTGAGGGAAAAATGTGTTGTTGGTGGTGGTGGTGGTGGTGGTGTCGTCGTCGTCGTCGTTGTTGTTGGTGGTGGTGGTGGTGGTTAGGGTTAGGGTTAGAGTTAGGGTGGTTTTGGTGGTGGTATTATTATGGTGGAAGGATTTGATAAAAAAGCTTCTATGTTGTACACACAAATACATACGCGCATACACATGCATACAATCACACTGTGGCACTCCATCAGTTATGACGATGAGTCTTCCAGTTCATACGATCAATCAAACTAATGTGCACGTGGCTGAGTACCCTACAGACGTGTCCCCTTAATGCAGTTCCCAAGAAAATTCAGTGTGACACAGAATGTGACAAGACTGATGCTTTGAAGTACAGGTAGTACTCATTTTTGCCAGCTGAGTGGACTGGCATAGTGCAAAATAAATGACTTGCTCAAGGACACAATGTGTTGCTGAGAATTGAACTCATGACCTCGCGATTGTAAGCCAAATACCCTAACCACTAAACCACAAGCCTTCTGCATATGCGCACAGGAGTGGCTGTGTGGTAAATAGCTTGCTAACCAACCACATGGTTCCGAATTCAGTCCCACTGCGTGGCACCTAGGGCAAGTGTATTCCACTATAGTCTTAGGCCAACCAAAACCTTGTGAGTGGATGTGGTTGATGGAAACTGAAAGAAGCCCATCGTATATATATGTATATGTTTGTGTGTCTGTGTTTGTCCCCCCACCATTGCTTGACAACTGATGTTGGTGTGTTTACATCCCCATAACTTAGCGGTTCGGCAAGAGAAGAATAGAATAAGTACTAGGCTTACAAAGAATAAGTCCTAAGGTTGATTTGTTTGAGTAAAAGTGGTGCTCCAGCATGGCCACAGTTAAATGACTGAAACAAATGAAGGAATATATGTAATATTTGTTTTATATCATGTTATATATAAAACCAATTTAACATTGAATTAAACTTTTTGGTGTCAGAATGGGCATGCAGCCATAGAATGCATGCTAAAATAACATGGTTAACATTAGTTTCAACACCCATATTTCAAAAGCAATGTCATAATTTTCCTCATTGGAAACCTTGTCATTGCTGTTTTCTCTCTCTCTCTACATGTGTGTGTGCCTGTATATTTATTTTTCTGTCTGTCAATTCATCCATCCATCCATCTGTATCTGTCTGTCTGTTTATCTATCTATCTATCTATCTATCCATGTGTGTGTGTGTGTATATATATATACGCGCACACACACACACACACACACACACACACTCTCTCTCTCTCACACACATTCACACACACACACACACACACACACACACTTGCAATGTAATATGCATCAGTTTCCTTGTGCATGTGTAGTATTACAAGTCAGTTGGTGTCCAGATGTGTGAATTCACTCTTTCATATGTGTTTGTATGACACTAATATATATATATATATATATATATATATATCTGTTCCCATATTCAAACAGCTGACAGAAATCAGCAATCACAAGTTTGTCTATTTTTGCATGTACACAGAAGTGATATTCATAGGTGACATAGTAAAGTATAAAATTACCGATAATTCACAGCTTTTGGAAATTACAGTGATTTCTGTTAAAATAAATAAACAAATATTTAACACAATAGATAGATATTAAAAATGAGAGAACATATTGGTGAAAGAGGCATAAGTACACACTTGGATGTATTAATCGTAAAAATCTAGTTGATATAAAAAGAATACACATATAAACATAAAAAACTCAGTAACACAATTATGAACAGGTATAACAAAAGACATAGGTAGATGTACAAACATATGACACTTGAAAACCAAGCATGTCTAGAAGTTTGTTATTTCACGATGTATTTATTTATATAGGCATCTGTTTAACAATATCTTCTGTCTGTCTTTACCTACCCACCTACCTACTCACCCACCTACCAACCCACCCGCTCTGTCAACAACATTGACTGAGTTGTGTTTTAGTTAAACTTACTGGTTTAAACCTGTCCAGAATTACTTCTCTTCAGTATTTCCTGTTGATAATGGCTAAAGAGCTAGAAACGCTGCATCTGGGTATCTGGCAAGTTGTACCACTGGGCAAATATATGGTATTTTTACATCTTTTACTATGAGAGATAAATTATGTGTGTGTGTGTCTTTGTCTGTCAGGTCATCCATTGATCCATTTTCCTCCACCCTAATTGCAGTGAATTTGCCTTTAGAAATTGAATTATGTTGCAAACATATTTTAATTAGCATAAAGGTTACTTATGCCTAAACACTGCTTGGTGCTGATATTGCTGAAATTCTTTTGACATGGCAGTGCAACTCAATCAATGTTGTTGACCATGTCTTAGTTAAAGCTACTACTTTCAATCTACCCAGAGTTAACTCTCTTTGATACTTACCATTGACAATGGGAATTTGACAAGCAGGTAACATTGGGCAGATATAGTGTTTTCACACTTTTCACTATGAGAGGGAATTCTTTTGCCATGGTAACTGTAGTGAATTTTGTCTTTAAAAGTTGAAATATGTCACAAACATATTTTAACTAATATAAAGCTCACTTCTGTGTGTATATATATATGTATGCACATACACACACACACACATACATACATACAACATCTAGTAGCAAATTATAGCAACTCACTTTGGTTCTTGCAAAGGGTCTTTTTTTGCTGTAGTTATCTCTTGACAAGTCAAAAACCTGCAGCTGTGTGCACAAGATTATCAAAGTGTAACTGAAGCCCAGCACAGTCTTACTTCTTTTGTTATACAGGAAGCCAACAATGGATAACATATATAGGTAATGATTCTCTTCACATGAACTAAAGGTGATGGTATATATCCATTTAATAAGTGGCAGTGATTGGGATGGAAACAATAATCTGGCTATTTGCTCTCATGTGACAGCTCCATGAAAGCAGAGTAATATAATAATATATAACGTTTGTCCATTGCTATCAACAATGACCCGAATATGACATGGGAGAAAATGGATGATGGTGCCAATGCATGCTTAGAATGTTCTGCCACAGGTCAGGCACTGGTGGTCTGCTGGGAATGAAGGCAAGGGGTTGGCTCTGGACTCACATTTTCTTTGTGCCACTGCAATCCTATTCTGTTCATAGGAGATGGTACCTCTATTGGTGCAGCTACGCTGGGCAGGGCAGTCCTGTGCTTGCATTTCCTGGGTGTCAGGGTTGATTTGAAAGGACTTCAATGAGGCTTTGAGTGTATTTTTGAAGTGCTATTTTTCTGCCTGCCTTATGTGTTCTTGCCTTCTGCCAATTCACTGTAAAGCAGGTTATGATGAAGCTGGTTATAGGTGAGGATTTATGCCAGTTATCACTTGGGAATCCACCAGGAAAGATTAATGATAGTTACTTTCAATAGGACCCTATGAAAGAGATGCCTGAAGACTCTACACTCATGACCCACCAAGGATTAGTGGGAGGAGCACACTGGACAGTTACCCAGGTGCCCCATGGGTCTAAGGGCCCAATTCTGACCTGTGTATGCTGTAGCTTGCTGTCAATAAATAAATACTATATGCTCACTGCAATTATTTGCCCAGGTTCTCAAGAGACTAGGGGCCCAATTCTGATCTATGTGTGTTGTGGCTTGTTGTCAATAAATTAATACTACAGGACCCAGTGTACTGATTTGCCTGGGGTCCTCAGTCTAGGTATACTGTGACTTGCTGTCAATAAATAAATACTGTCATGTTCAGTGCCCGGTCACCGCATGAGTCTAGGGAGCTCAGTTCTGATCTTTTTATGCTGTGGTTTGCTGTCAATAAATAAATATTATAGGGCCCAGTGTATTGATTTGCCCGGGGCCCACACTCTCTGTATACTGTGGTTTTCTGTCACTACTATAATGGTCAGTGTAATTTTTTGCCCAGGCACCTCATGAGACTAGGGAGCCCAATTCTGATCTTTGTATGTTGTGGTTTGTAGTCAATAAATAAATAAATACTATAGGGCCCAGATTTGCCTGGGGCCCACAATCTATGTACACTGTGGCTTGCTGTCAGTAAATACTATAATGGTCAGTGTAATTATTTGCCCAGGCACCTCAAGAGTCTAAGGACCCAATGCTGAACTATGTATGCTGTGGCTTACTGTCAATAGGTAAATACTCTATGACCCAGTGTGTTGATTTGCCCAGGGACCTAAAGTGCTGCTATGCCAATTCTGGATGGAGGAGATATGAAATGAATGGATGGTTATCATTATCCTCTCCTCACCTTTGAGATAATTCTTTCTGTCTATGATTATGCAGAAAAGATCACATATACAGTTTTGCTACAGCTAATATTTTTCTGACCACAGGAATCTACAGGAGAGATGTTTCATTCCAACATCTATAGTACTAAGTTGCAAGAGAAATCTCCTCCTGGAGAAGGCACTGTATTCTTGCAGATAGCTTTCCTCACAAGACAAATTGAACTCAGAACTACTAACAAATAAACTTTGTTGTATTGTTGTTTACAGTGAAGAACTCGTACCAAACTACCGTTTTTATATGTAGCATGAAGTCTTAACATGATCATTGAACTTGCTAGAAACTGCTGTCAGATTCTTACAAGTCACACCCTACCATCTTTTTTCTCCTCTAAATATGGAAGACCTAAAAAGATATTATCATTTTACCTACTCTGTCCTGTCCTTGTTTACCAAAATATTTATAAAGCTATGTGCACTTGATGCCTTTAATATTAAGCAAATACAAGGACGACTATACTGATGATGATGATGATAGAAGTATAAAATATTCATAACAACAACAGCAACAGCAGCAACACTAGCAGCAGTAGCAACACCATTAAGCATACTGACACCAAAATTGCAATAGAGACACGAAGAAAGAAAATACATATTTATGTAAGATATCTGCTTTTGATCCTTGGAATTAGACCAACACACACACACACACACACACACACACACACACACACACACACACACACACACATGAACTGGTATGTTTGTATGAAACGATAATAGATATCACTAGTAAAGTAATACAAGATTGTGACAGTTACATATAGTGTACCTTTGTTCACAGCAAAGAATGTGTGTTCGTGCATTTACATTAACATGTGTGTTTGGGTATATGTCTGCGTGAGCATGTGTACATTTGTGTCTGAGTGTATATGCATGTGTGTGTGTGTTTGTATATATATATATATATGTACATATGTTTGTGTGTTTGAATAGGCAAGATATTCCATCCTTTTATCTATTTATAAAGCAATTGGCCATCTTCAGTTCTCCTTGGTGTAGCAAAAAGCAGTTTATATATAAAGGGAGTGGAGGATCGGGTTTTGCCTCATAAACTGTCTCCTCTGTGCTTGCATTCTGCTGTTGCCATTTTTGTCGTCGTTGTTGTTGTTGTTGTGTTTTAATGTTGATGAGGAAAGGTGTGCTTATCTTATCTACAGAAATGTTTCCCTAGCTGCTCGCACTGGATGCATTTTCTGCCATTATATCCCATCTCATTAGGACTACCAAATTTGAAACACTCCAAATACTTGGGGCTTAGTAGGTGTAGGAGGCTGCTGTGGTTGGTGTTGGTTTCTTTGCAAATCATGTAGATTGGGTTGGGGGAGATATGGTAATTATGGTTTTTATGGATAGAAATAGCCATATATATATATATATATATATATATATATATATATATATATATATATATATATATATATATATATATATATATATATATATATGTATGTGTGTACAAGTATAAATGAACATATATGTGTGTATAGACATGCATATGTTTGTATGTATGTATATATATGTGTGTGTGTTTGTATATATATATGTATATATTTGTATGTATGTGTATATATATATATATATATATATATATATATATATCTGTGTGTGTGTATATATATATGTGTGTGTGTGTGTATGTATATATTTGTATATATGTATGTATATATATATGTGTGTGTGTGTGTGCGTATATAGATATATTTATATATTTAAATGTGTGTGTATATATTTAAGTATATATGCATGCATATGTAAGCATGTGTGTATGTGTATAGCCAAAGGACTTTCACATATAAAAAAGGAGTAGAACTCATTTATGGCCTGGGCAGTTTGCATAATTTAAACAAACGAGCTAAGAGAAATAACCCAGTGTGACCAGTGGCTTGTGTTTGAGTAACATTGACAAATACAGGTTTATCAAATGCCATACAACTTAGGAGAATTCATGAATCTTGATACCATTTGGTAATTCTGACAGATCCTCTTGATGCTGAAAATCATTGAATTTTTTTTGTTTTTCAAGAAATGTTTTGAAAAGAAATTTTGTTGTGGAATCATTTAAATTTGTATTTATTTAATAACTATTCTCATAATTTTGACTTTGTCAAAGATATTTGTCAAATTGATCCTCTTACTCATTACTCGCTTCAGTCATTGGACTGCAGTTGTGCTGGGGAACCAGCTTGAAGGATTTTAGTTAAACAAATCAACCCCAGTACTTTCTTGTTTTTAAACCTGATATGTTTTCTATCTGTCCCTTATGCTAGATTGCTAACGCTGTGAACAAACCAACACCACCTGTCAAACAGTAGTGAGGGACAAACACAAAGATGCACACACACACACACACACACACACACACACACACACACACACACACACACACACACATGTATGAATATATGTATGTACAAAAGAACCCATGCCAGTGCCATGTAGAAACGCCTCTGCTGGTGCCAAATAAAGTGCCAGTACCACATAAAAGCACCCAGTACACTCTGGTTGGCATTAGGAAGGGCATCCAGTCATAGAAACCATGCCAAAACAGATAAGTGGAGCCTGGGCTGCTCTCCAGCTGGCTGACTCTTGTCAAACCATCCAACTCATGCCAATATGGAGAATAGATGTTGAAAGAGATTCTTTCAATTTCCATCTATCAGTTCCATTCACAAGGCCTTGGTTGGCCCAAGGCTATAGTAGTAAACACTTGCTCAAAGTGCCATGCTGTGAGACTAAACCTGCAACTATATGGCTGAGAAAGGAACTTCTTACCACACAGCCACACCCAAGAAATTTTCAGCATGATTTTCAAAATAGAGAAACTATCTCAGGATGTTTTCCAAAGCAGAAACATTAAACGTTTCAAAGATAATACTTCAGATGAGAGCTACCTTGTCTTCTTTCATACCATCTCACTGTACTATATTAAGTTTTGACGTTGCTTGGTACAAAGCTGTCAGTAACATGTTTCTTTTAGAATGCACTGCAAATGTAATGCTTCATAAGTTCAATAAAGGATACAGTACTACTGAAGCAATGTAAAGTAGTCAAGAGCTTTATGGCAGGATATATTCTGTATCTGAGAATACATATATATTTGACACTTCCAAATATTTTTGGGTGGTGACAGCAGTTTCACATATGTGCTGTGTTGCATCTGATAATGATTTAGTGTAAAAGCTCATTTAACAAGCATTGTTCCATATACGACAACAAAACTGTTACAATCCATTTCATCCACACATCAAGATTTGCAACTACTCTGTAAAGTGTCTAATTTCAGAAACTGTGTGCTCACTAGAATGTCAAGCAATAATCAGAGAGAGCATATAAATATTTGCAAGGTTGATGGCTTGTAATAAAACTGGGTAATCATTGTAATGCTAAGCATTGTAACCAATAGGTATGTGCTAGAAAATCAGTAAAAGCTATTGTCAAAAGCAAGTCTTCCCTCTAAGAAATGTTTTTTTTTTTTTCATTTATTAGTATCTCACTACATAAACCTGGTAATATAAATTTCAGCTATAACAACCATCTAATCACTAATGAGATCTCTAACGAGAGAGCTTTTATATTGTCATTTGACCTACTAGAATTAGCAGCCAAATTTCCTTGTATCACATGCTACCACCTTAGTAAAGGATTCCTTGTATAATGTAGTCAAGATTACACTGTACCTCAATAAGACATGGTTGGGATGCTCGTATTTGGAATGCCTTTGATTAATCTGAACTATGCTAGGGCTAACGATAATTATCAGCAGCTTGACTTACTCAGTTCTGTAGAAAGACTGACCATCCTTTTAGGTTAACTGGAAAAAATTGTGCTGTACTAAAAAAAAATTCACATCTTCATGTTACTCAGATTATTCTGCAAACTGTGGGGGCACTTACATATATATGGAAAATCTCTTCATTATCTTCTGATCTTCATCTCTTAAAATATTCTCCTAGATTTTTATTTATTTATTCAACAACCAACTAGATTATCTAACTGAAAAATAATTTATTTTTTCTAGTTAACGTAAAACTAACTTTCATCATAAGCACCAGTCTGAGGTAGAAGAGAGCAGCATGTCGACTGACAAAGCTTGAGTTATATATCTGTCTCTAGACGGGTAACTGCATTATCAATTACACAAGAGATCACTTTAGTTCATTACACAGCTGCTCAGTCCTCAATCAACACATAGTCTAGTTCTATCAATGGTCATGTTGCTATTTCCTCTCTCAAATTAGCGCTTATAATGTCTAATATCTTTTATATTAGAACCTTTGCCATGAATTCATAACTTTCACCATCTGTGCCATTTTGTTTCCAAACAATGTGAAGTTTTTAAACATGAGGAAAACTTAAATCATAAACTATCATTAAGAGATACCATGTTTTCTGGCATGCAAGTTAATGTGTTATATAATGTAAACATGTGTAAACGTTCAAATACTGTCAGTCTTTCCAAATCCTGTGCATTTCACATGGAACTTTTGGTTCTCTGAAGTTGACCTACCCTTTTTTTTTGGTATGGTGGGGTGTAAATCTTGGCCTGAAAATTAACTTATTGGCTGGAAAATATGATATCAAAAGCACAGCTGAGATTAAAACACAGGTTATCAACCCATTACCTCCCATAATTCTATTAACTGGAATTTTTTTATGAAACTTTGATTCCTAGCATAAAATAGCCTTAGAAACATGCTGGAAGGATCAAAATAACATTTTAAATAGAAATAAGCGAGATATTGGGTGAAAAATTAGCAAACCTCATTTGAATATCAGAGAAATATACCTAGTAGATATAGCAAAAAGGTTAGATATGTGTAAATATTGACAGATAATTGCGAAATTTGTAATTTTTAAGTGATCTCATATGAGATCACTGGTAGGTAATGGGTTATGGTAATCTCTATAGATTTTCTATAGAAAGTATAGCCAGTACTAATTTTGTTACTTTTCGTATCTGAGATACCTAATGTAAGCAAAACAACAATGAGGTCAAAGATGAAAAATGGATAATGGGCATATATGCCATATTTCAGGAGTTTTTCTCCTTCATCAGCACACATCCAACTCATTAATCATCCACAAACTCATTGCTTAAATAGCCACTAAATATAGCCTGTAATGTTATTGAATGTACCAATTTTACATATTAAACACATTCTTGGAAGCTGGTATGTAAATATTACTGACCTGAAATATAGCATATATACTCATTACCCATTTTTCATCTTCATTCAATCTTATTGATGTTTACATTAGGCATCTTGGATACAAAACACTGTAATGAAATTAGTGCTGGCTATGATTTCTACAGAAAATTAGTAGGGATAACCTTAACAAGTGCTGCAATAGCACTGCTAACACAGTAGAACACAGTATTAACTTATAAAAAACGTTTAATATACTTTGTAGTATATTATGGTTGTATAAGAAAGTATGGTGTCCTTACAAGTTGCGTTTTGAGGAATGTTTTCATGGTCCACTATTTTTATGTAAACATAGCATTAAGCACAGGTAAGGCTGTGAAGTTCTTTTTGCAATCATATGGTTTTGAGTGCAGCACCTTGGGTAAGTGTTTTCTGCCATAGCTCTAGGCTGAACAATTACTTGTGAATGAATTTGGTAAATGGAAACAATGAGAGGCCGGTTGTGTGTGTGTGTGTGTAAATATAGATGCTTAGTTTATGGAGTTGAGTGCTACTCTAGTTCCTCAAGTATAGTTTATGAAATTGAAAAGCAAATACAAATAAATGATGTTTTCTCATTGTAGGAATTATGAGAAAGCATTTCTTAGTGTTGATAAGAGAGCAAGACCAAAGGACCTCCAGCAAGAAGACAGTGATGCAGTTTGGAATGAACTTGCATATTTCAAACTTCAAAATAAGAATTTGATGTGGGAACGGTAAGAAATTTTTCTACATTTTTTTACAGGTGCAGGAGTGGCTGTGTGGTAATTAGCTTGCTTACCAACCACATGGTTCTGGGTTCAGTCCCACTGCGTGACACCTTGGGCAAGTGTCTTCTACTATAGCCTCCGGCCGAGCAAAGCCTTGTGAGTGGATTTGGTAGACGAAAATTGAAAGAAGCCCGTCATATATATGTATGTATATATATATATATATATATATATATGTGTGTGTGTGTGTGTGTGTGTGTGTATATGCTTGTGTGTCTGTGTTTGTCCCCCCAACATCGCTTGACAACCAATGCTGGTGTGTTTACATCCCCATAACTTAGCAGTTCAGCAAAAGTGACTGATAGAATAAGTACTAGGCTTACAAAGAATAAGTCCTGGGGTAGATTTGCTCAACTAAAGGCAGTGCTCCAGCATGGCCGCAGTCAAATAACCGAAACAAGTAAAAGAGTATATGTACTGTTAAGAAGTGTTTTTTGGCTGTAATTAATCATCAATTTAACCAAAATAATTTTGATACACCATCTGCCTGGGAAACAAATGGTAAGTTGGTGCTAATATCTTTAATGCATAGATCATGTTACCATATTTCTATTGAAATATGCTGTCTTTGCTTCTGTTAATTTTGAAAATAATGTAAAATTTAGTAAAGTAACTTTCATATTATTAGAGTGGTACTGAGAAGAAAAATAAACATGGAATTTTGATGGAAGATTTTTATAGAGATCACTTTAAAACAGGAAGCGGGTATAATAGAATCAAGGAACAGTCTCAAAAGGGTTACAAAACTGACTCATTTAATATAGGATGAGGATTGAAATATAATAATCAATAATTCATGTTATGTTTTCATTTTTGAGTATGGTGAATAATTCCAGACATATTCTAATATTATTCTGGTTATTTTAGTGAAGCATATTCTCTTTGCTAAAACAGTAATAGCGAAATCTCTCAATAAATACACTGGACTGTACATTTATTACTTGATGAATATAGAATCTCTGAGTTGTCTCCCATATTTGGTGTAAAAACGAAGATGGTGTTTTGGCTGCTGGTTATCGCAAATCAAATGACCACATAGAGCCTCTCTCAGTGGGTTGATATGACTGATATACAGATATGAAATATGAACTGATGATACATCCTGAGAGAGGGAAAAGTTTTCACGTGTTGAGGTCCCTTGAGGAAGGATTGTGAAGATGTAACAAAGTATATCAGCATGTTAAATTTCACAGCTGCATGTACGAAGTAACGTATAAGCTAATGGGAGAGTTTCTACTTGACTTACTAGAAATAGCAGCCAGTTCTGTCTCATTTCACTGACTTTCATTTTACACATATACTTAATATGTTAAGTCCTCAGTCTTTTTTCAGGCTAACCTCAATATGTGAATGAATATTTATTTTCCCTCTTACAGGATGCATCAACAATTCAAATTACAGTTTCTCTATTTTAGTATTAGGAAGAGCATCCAGCTGTAAAAACCATGCCAAAACAGACACAAATGTCTGGTGCAGTCTTCTGTTTGGCCAGCTCCCTGTCAAACTGTCCAACCCATGGAAGGCAGCAGCAGCAGATAATGATGATGATGATGAGAAGGAAGAGGAGATCTACTCAGTCATCTTAAATAAAAAATAAAAGGGTCAAATCTGTGAAGATAATGAAACATTCGTGGATCGATTATCTTCATCGATTATCTTCATCTCTAAATCTCATCAGAAATAAACTGGGTCTAAGTGACAAACATGTGGAATAATGTAGCATTGCAGATCTACCCAACCCTCACCAGAATAAGAAAACAAAACAGACATCAAAATGAAATAACATTGACAATGATGACCATGATTATAATGGACCTTTCATTGGTTTCAGTGTTGAGTATTCAGTTGATTAATCAAATGAGCATTCAACAAATTAAATTAACATTCAAGTAGTTGAGTATTCCACAGACATGTACCTTTAATGTAGTTTATAAGTCAAATTAGCTTGACACACTGTGTCACAAAGCTGGTATTTTGAACAACAGGTGCAATCCATTTGAGACAAGCTTCATCATGATTTCCATCTACTCAGTTTTACTCTCAAAGCATGAGCCAACCAAACAAAATTGTGCTTCATCAGTTGGGATAATAAATGTTCCAGTTGACACGATCAACGGAACAGCATGCTCATGAAGTTAGCATGCAAGTGGCTGAGCACTTCACTGACATGTGTGCCCTTAACGTAGTTCTTGGGGAGATTCAGTGTGACACAGAGTGTGACAAGGCTGGTGCTTTGAAATACAGGTACTACTCATTTTTTCTAGCTGAGTGGACTGGGGCAGTGTGAAATAGAATGTCTTGCTCAAGAACTCAATGCACTGGTGGGAATTGAACTCATGACCTTACGACCGTGAGCCAAATACTCTAATCACCAAGCCACATGGCTATAATAAAGGATACTGTCTGAAATGCCACACTGTAAAATCAAGCTCAGAACCTCATTAAATGCAAAGCCATCTTCTTACATGCTTAACTATGGCTTCATCTTCTTACATGTCCTCCTCCTCATCATCATCATATATCTTCTTTTCCATAACTTGCATGGGTCTGATGGAATTCGTTAATGCATGTTTTCAAGGGCTGAATACTCTTCCTGTTATCAACCCTTACAAAGAAACCACACCACTTGTTTGACAATGATGCTCATTTTACAATCATAATGTGATGTCAAGACAAGGGCACAACATACAAATACATGCATAGGCGCAGATGTGGCTGTGTGGTAAGAAGCTTTCCTCCCAACCACATGGTTCCAGGTTGAGTCCCACAGCATGGTACTGTGGGCAAGTGTCTTCTATTATAGTCTCGAGCCACTAAAACCATGTGAGTGGATTTGGTAGACAGAAACTGAAAGAAGCCTGTCATGTGTGTGTGTTGGGGTCTGTGTTTGTCCCCCACCATCACTTGGTGTGTTTACATACCTGTAACTTAGTGGTTTGGCAAAAGTGGCCAAAAGAAGAAGTACCAGGCTTTACAACATAAATACTGAGGTCAACACATTCAACTAAAAATTCTTCACGATGGTGCCCCAGCATGGTTGCAGTCTAATGACAGAAACAAATAAAAGATAAAAGATGTCCTGGGCCATAGTACAAGACACTTGCTCAAGGTGCCATACAGTGAGATTGAACTCAAGATTACATGCATGCATATATATGTATGTGTGTGTGTGTATGTATATATGTATATATATGTGTGTGTGTGTGTGTAAAAATATATGTGTGTATATATATATATATATATATACGCACACACATAGTCTTCTTTCAGTTTCCATCTACCAAATCTACTCACAAGGCTTTGGTTGTCTTGGAGCTATAGTAAAATACACTTGCCTGAGGAGCCATCCCTGGAATTGAACCCAAGACCACATAGCTAGAAGCATGTTTCTTAACCACACTACCACGCCTATACCCCTTGCCACACCTACACCTCTAAATTCTGAAACTGATCATGCTGTAATTTTATTTTTAAACTCTAAGTATTTAAAAATAGTTCTAATTTCCAATTTCTTGATAATATTATACATTATTTTCTAAATAGATTATTAAGTCTAGTAGTTTACCCTAAGTTCCTGTTAAGGAAAGGAAATACATAATTCTTTCTCTCCTTCCCTTTCTCATTAACTGTCTATCTATCTATCTATCTATCTATCTTTTGCCATTTTGTGTACTTGCTTCTTAAAATAAATAAATATTATAAAAATAAAACAAAGCAAAAAGAAAAGAACAAACAGTAAAATTAGTTATTTAGATTTTAGGAGAAATATTTTGTTTTGAAAGCTAAAATGCTCTTAAGTTTTAAATGCAATTTTACACATTTTCTGCAATTAGTAAATATGTATATTAGCTCATTTATTTTTTTTTTTCTAATTTAATTATTGGTTTGTTACTGATATTTAAATGTGTAATTTGGTATTTAACAGATAATTAGTTTTCTGGCAATCAAAATAGATGTAAAAAAACATTAAACAAAAATTTGTATGTCAAGTGGATGAATTGACTCATTGCATATTTACCACTTATTATCCACGAAGATCCAAAATATTGCTAGTTTTAATTAGTCATAAAATTAAATATATAGACACTGCAGTTTTGCGTATTTTCATTTTTTCATTTTCCTGCTTTTTAATTTCATGTTTTATTTCTTTCTTGTTATATATTTTTTGCTATAACTGACGTGAAGATGTGGTGAGCTTATCTTAGTCTCAGGTCCTTAATCAGTAGAGGTGCGTGTGTTAACCCTGACTAGGGTTTCATATAAAGGGTAGAATCAGCATAGAAAGTTAATGTAAACCTAAAAACAATAAAAAAATTCTTTTAATCTTTTAACCCTTGGTCAACCAATGCCTTATGAGGGAATTCAGTAGACAGAAACTGTGTGGAAGCCTGTTGTCTTCCTCCTTCTCCTCATCCTCCTCATCATCATCATCATTTAAATTCTGTTTTCCATGCTGGCATGGGTTGGACACTTTGACAATAGCTAGCAGGGCATCCAGCTGTAGAAGCTCTGCCAAATCAGATTGGAGCATGGTGTAGCCACCTGGTCCACCAGTCCTCAGTCAAATCGTCCAACCCATGCTAGCATGGAAAGCGGATGTTAAACGATGATGATGATGATATATATATATATATA
>NC_068982.1:57995955-58000299 GCF_001194135.2 Octopus bimaculoides | reverse complement strand
TATATATATATATATGGGAAAAAGTCAAGGTAGAAAATGCTAAAATGACTTTATAAAAAACATTTCAGTACTGGTTTCAGTCATTGAGACTTCTTCAACTGTAAGCATGGAAAACAATTAAATTTTAGAAAAATTAAATGGAAAGCTTTTTATAAGAATATTTGCATAGTATTCAAATACAAGGGGCATTTTCCTTGTTTCTGCCTGTCTCTGTCTCTCTTGTTTACTCTTGTATGTCTGATGTCATTGCGAATTCACAACGATATTGAACCCACAAGAGTAAATACAAGAGACAGAGAGAGGCAGAAACAAGGGAAATGCCCCTTGTATTTGAATACTATGCAAATATTCTTATAAAAAAACTTCCCATTTAATTTTTCCAAAATTTAATTGTTCTCTTTGCTTACAGTTGAAAAAGTCTCAATGACTGAAAGCGGTACTGAAATGTTTTTTTTATAAAGTTATTTTCGCATTTTCTACCTTGACATTTTTTCCATATATATATTAACTCGTGTGTTCCTTTTCAACCTTCTACACACACACACACACACACACACACACACACACACACACACACACACGTGTGTGTCCTTTAAGTTCGTTTACGGGAAACATTCTGAATATGCATTTAAAAGCCCCTGTTCTATTTTGCCAGTTACAGCCTAATGATGCCACCTGGCAATACCAGTTTTGTGGGGTTGCACTGAGCTATGCCAATATAATGTAGGATAAAAAAAAAAAAAATAATAATAATCCTTGGATGGAATTTTTAGATATTTTAATGCATTACTACATGTGTTTCCATGAATCACATGTTTCCTTCGATCAAAGAAATGAATGCATGAACATGATATACCTGAAGTCCATGGATACTGCTGACTGCACTGTAAACATCTCAGGAATACAGACTATGATCTTAAGAAACATGTGAACTGTGGAAACGCACATAGCGATGCATTAAAATATTTATAAATTCCATCCAAGGATTATCATTATTATTATTATTAGTACTGTGTGTATGTATGTAAAAATGTATATGTGTATATATGTTTGTGTCTTTGTATTTTTCCCCCTTCCCATTCACTCATTCATGTTCACCCACATTCATTTATTGATTCTCATTCACATTTTTTCTTCCACATTCAGATATTGATAATCACTTTCTCACATTCATTTGTTCATATTTGTTCATTCACTGACATGCTTTCACATATTTACCTAATCCCTTTCTTCTGCTCATGCACAGCCACTAAACTACTCATTCACATAACTCTCTCTCTCTTTCTCTCACACATGCACACATGTTAATCCATGCATCCATTCATTTTCTCTACTCACTATTCCTGGCACGGTTTTGGGAGTAAAGACTCATGAGAGTGTTCGGGCATCTCCTCCATTGGGTCTTATCAGAAACAGCCATCATTAGACTTTCCAATACACATTATGTTAAGCATGAATTTCATTTAAAAGAGCAGCAGATGATATTTTTCAAATGACATTGAATCACTAATCTCAAATGTTTCAATAAAATAATTATATAGAGAATGGGAAATATTTAAAATTTCGTAGATGTTTTGGTTTTCTTTAATCTATTTTCAGTTTTATTTTATAAATATTCCATGAAAATTAAGATTTGCATTTAATGATTACATTCTTTCTTTTATTCTTTTACTTGTGTCAGTCATTTGAGTGTGGCCATGATGGACACTGCCTTTTAGTTGAAGAAATCAACCCCAGGACTTATTCTTTGTAAGCCTGGTACTTATTCTGTCAGTCACTTTTTGTCGAATCATTAAGCTACGGGGATGTAAGCACACCAATATTGGTTGTAAAGTGATGGCTGGGGCAACAAACACAGACACAAAGACATACACTCACAAACACACACACACACACACACACATACACATACATATACACCATGTGCTTCTTTCAGTTTCCTCTACCAAATCCACTCACAGGGCTTTGGTTTACTGAGGCTATAGTAGAAGACACTTGCCCAAGGTGCCACGCAGTGGGACTGAACCCAGAGCCATGTGGTTGGAAAGCAAGCTTCTTACCACACAGCCACACCTGTTCTTATATAACATGTGTGCATATGATACATATATAATACAAAACTACATTAGAATACAAAACCAAATACAACACAAGCATGAGCAAAAAAAGAAAAAGAGGAAGAAAGATGAAAAGACATCAATTCAACAGTAAGTGCATCAATTGGTCACACACAACAAGGTTCAATGGAACCTACTGAAGCAAGGCAATGTGCTCACAGCATTACGACAGGTGATGGCGAGGCTAAGGCATTGGAGCAGTCAAGTACCCTCACGGGCATCACTTGAGACTGTGGTATGGCGAACCACTAACAATGACAAGAACTTCACTGTTAGTGGCCCAGCCCCTCCAAACATCTCAAATGCTGCAGACTGGAAGAAACAGTTCACTGACAAGTCCTAATAACACTCATACACGCACGCACACACACACACACACATACACACACACGGAAACATACACTACACTTAGACTGAGAAATATACATACATGTGCACACACACATATGCACACATTTACATACATACACAGAAGAACAACTATATCCTCATTATTAAAGCTAGATACCATTTTGCGATATGTGTAATGGAAATTCAATAGTAGATGTGACCAAATCAAAGATCAATAAACAGAACTAATCCTACTATTTCAAAGAATTTGTTTTTAAAATTCAATTTTCAGTTTGAACAGCCACTTTCCTTTTTTTCTTTTACACAATTATTTTTGAAATTTATTTAATATTTTCCAAACATTACCAACATTTTACTGTATATTTCATGCTATTTTAAGTTGCTCTTTGCTGCATATGTTTTTAGTATTTCTTAATTTCTTGAAGCATGAATGTTCTGCAAGACAGCTTTGATGAAAAATATTGCCTTTTTGATTGTCTAACATTAAATTGTTACTTCCCCATCCCCAGTCCATCTTCCATATACAATCTTTCATGTTTTTGTCTTTATTTCTGCAAGTTACCACTCCTGAATTGCAAACACTTCTGTCTGTCTGTCTTCATATAGGCACTGGTATGGTTGTATGGTAAGAAGTTTGTTTCCTAACCACATGGTTTGGGGTTCATCCCCACAGCGTAGCACCTTGGGCAACTATCTTTTACTATAGTTTCAGGCCAACCAAAGCCTTGGGAGTGGATTTGGTAGGCATAAATTGAAAGAAGCCTATCATATATATTTTTCCGTGTGCTCGCGTGCGTGTGTCTGTGTTTGTCCCCTACCAATTCTTGACAACCGGTGTTGGTGTGTTTATATCCCTGTAACTTAAGTTTCGCAAATGAGACCAATAGAAAAAGGTTTATAAAAATAAGTACTGGGGTCAATTCATTCAACTAAAATTCTTCAAGGTGGTGCCCCAGCATAGCCACAGTCTAATGATTGAAACAAGTAACAGGTAAAAGATATACATTTATATATAAATACACGCATGCGCACACACACACACGAAGCATTGGTCAACCCAGGGTTATGGTAGAAAGACACTAACCCAAGTTGCCATGCATAGGATTTGAATTCAAAACTATATTTAGTTGCAGAGTGAGGTTCTTAACCATGTGCCCATGCATATATCATCATCATTGTCATCATCTTTTAACATCCATTTTCCATGCTGGCATGGGTTGGACAGTTTGACAGGAGCTGGCATGCTGGAGGGCTATTCAGGTTCCATGTCTGTTTTAGCATGGTTTCTACAACTGGATGCCCTTTCCTGACGCCAACCACTTTACAGAGTGTACTGGGTGCTTTTACGCAGCACTGGCATGGATGCTTTTTATGTAGCACATTAGGGATGCTCAGCTGGAGAGGGTTGCAGGGGACAAGTTTGTATGCAAGGGCAACCATGCTTTTACATAGGTTGTGAGTGGGTGTGTATGTGTGTGTGTATAAATTGAGAATTAAAAATTAAAACAGCAAAACAACAAAAGTCAAAAGGACAGATAAATGGACACTCAGAATAAGATGGAAAACAGAGTGGATGTATAACATCTAGAACATAGCTCTGTGTCAGGAAGAGAAAAAAAGAAAGGTTCTGAAAGAAGGAAAGAAGTCCAAGAAAAGCATGTGTGGTTACATAGCTGAAGTCAGTATATACTCTTTACTCTCTCTTTACTCTTTTACTTCTTTCAGTCATTTGACTGTGGCCATGCTGGAGCACCGCCTTTAGTCGAGCAAATTGACCCCAGGACTTATTCTTTGGATGCCTAGTACTTATTTTTTCGGTCTCTTTTTGCCGAACTGCTAAGTTACGGGGACGTAAACACACTAGCATCGGTTGTCA
>NC_068982.1:57982807-57994898 GCF_001194135.2 Octopus bimaculoides | reverse complement strand
ATATATATATATATATATATATATATATATATATATATATATATACTGTATGCATGTTCGTTTACTAATGCTGTCCAAGTGTACAACTCTCAGACCTGTTCAATGTCTATTCACCAACTCTAAACAATAGTTTGATCTCATAATAATAGTAACCTTTCATTTCTCGTGTCATATTTTTTTTTACTTTTATTCACCTTCCCTGTCTTTAATATTGACCTCACAACCCATCCATGCCCTTTCCTTAAACACACACACTCACATGCACACAAAAACACATGACTTTAGGCTCTTATGACTGACTATGGTTCTCTATGACATTTCAATGCTGTTCTTCCTTGCTTTCATTCCAAGTCTTGAGAAAGATTTTTGCAGTAGACAATTTCTATTTGATATGATTTCATTATGCCAAGTTGCACATCTCATAGATAAAAACTGGCTTACATCTTCAGTGTATTTCTGCCAAAGACAGGGCTACTGTTTTTGAATTGCCATGAACAGTTCTTTAAGGTGTTCTTCTACAGCTGACAGCGTTGCAACCAGTTTCTTTCTGCTTTTTCTCAGTTTTCTTTAAAAAGCTTTGTCTCTTGATCTATAAATAAATAAATGTGTGTGTGTGTTTGTGCATTTTTGATTGTATGAAGTTGTTAAGAAATGTAACTTTCCATTGTACCATCATTGGCCGTGTGAAGAAATAGTTATAAGTTTTTGAAGAGACAAGACAAAAGTTGTGGAAATGTTTTTAATGTTTTCCAGCTATAACCTCTGCCAACTTTTTTACAAATGAACTGTGATGAATGTGTCAGTGAGTGACTGAAGCTTTTGTTCAATGGTTTATTATTCTTGAAGATGGTGCGGACAGCTGAATGCTGTGGTAGATGTTTTAGAGTTTCTTGGGGCTGATGGTTTCAAGTTCCAATGTAATGGCTACTGGGCTTTGATTTTTATACACCCAAGGATGAGACTGTAAGTAGTACTTTTATATTGGTTTCAAAATTTGACACAAGGCCTGCAATTCTTAGAGAGGAGACAAGTTGATTACATCAACCTCAGTGTTCAACTGGTACTTATATTGTCAACTCTGAAAGGATGCAAAGCAAAGTCGACTTTGATGGAATTTGAACTCTGAATGTGAAGAGTGAAGAAATGCTGCAGAACATTTTTTCTGGCATGCTAATGATTCTGCCAGCTCACCACCTTTGGTACTAGTATATTGACAGTTATTCTCTAGAATATTTCCTTCCATTTAGGGTTAGGGAAGAGACACATACCGTAAAAACTCATGTAATTTGCACACCTGTGTAAGTTACGCAAATGATTTTGAGGATAAAGATTGTTAAAAAAAGCTTCTACTCATGTAAAATTTGCATCCAAAATTTTTAGAATTGCCGACATGGTCAGGGGGAAAAGGTTTTCAATCTAGTTGTATTTAGCATAATTTCACTAAACTTATTAACTTTTATTAAATTTTCATAAAATAAAAATAATTTCTGTTTAACAGGTATCACATTAAAAGCTATTAAATTACACAGTGTGTTTTATCTATAATAAACTTTATTTTACATTTCTTGCCCACAAGAGATTATGTCCAGTCTTTAGCATACTGCTGTACGTCTTCTCAAATCACAATCACAGGAAAAGTTAAGAATTATCAACAAAAACAAAGCTAATAGATTTGCACAGGTGTTGCAAATTAAGTTTAATTACCTATGATGACACTTTACTCAACCGAGTAAAATAGTAAAAGACTGTGATTACCAGCATGAATGTCAGACTACAAAAAGTAGTTAACTATTTAATGGTTTTAGTAAATTTATACAGAAAAAGTAAGCATTATATCATCCAGCCTAAATAAAAGTCAACCTCATTATATTTAAGCCGTTATTTTTTCATATAAAAGCCTATTCTGACCTTAAATGTGTCAACTTCTGGTATGAATGTTTACATTTTGTATGTCTTTTTTCAACAAAAAAAAATTTCTAGAATATTCTGGAAATGATCTACTCATGTAATTTATGCACCTCTAAAATTTATTTTTATTTTTGTAGAAAAAATATGCATAAATTACATGTGTTTTTATGTTAGATTAAAAGCAAGAATATAGCATTGGTGCAAAAAGTGTATGGAGAGGAGTGTATGAACTGCACACAAGTGTACAAGTGGTCCAGACATTTCCAAGATGGCTGAGAAAATGTCGATAGTGACAAACGTTCTGGGAGATTTGCAACTTGCTGAACTGAGGAAAACATTGTAGATGTGCATGCAGCTGTGTGTGCACCACCAGTGAGTTATCAGAGGATGTGAAGATTAGTTACGGTTCAGTTCAATCCATTGTCACTGAAGATTTGGCTATAAGACACATATCTGCCAAGTTTGTGTACCAAAATTGTTTTCAGCTGACTAAAAAGACACTTAGATTTCAGTAGCACCAGATCTCCTTGATCGTGTCAAGAAGGACGAAAACTTTTTGAAAACTTTGCATATACCTCTAAGCAGATATCGCAAAGCATTTGGCAAAATTTGATGCGGAGTCTCTGCTCAACTTTCTCTGTCATGGTCAATGTGATGATCACATGCTACACGGTAAACAGTGGAACTGAGCTAGAATACTCTTTTACTTGTTTCAGTCATTTGACTGCG
Source organism: Octopus bimaculoides (assembly GCF_001194135.2). NCBI lineage: Eukaryota > Metazoa > Mollusca > Cephalopoda > Octopoda > Octopodidae > Octopus > Octopus bimaculoides. Next base: position 57,992,261 of record NC_068982.1, on the reverse strand, counting down.
GCCATGCTGGAGCACCGCCTTTTAGTCAAGAAAATCGACCCCAGGACTTATTCTTTGTAAGCCTAGTACTTATTCTATCGGTCTCTTTTTGCCGAACCACTAAGTTATGGGGACGTAAACACACCAGCATCGATTCTCAAGCGATGATGGGGGGACAAACACAGATACACAAACACACATACATATATGTATATATATATATATATATACACACATATATACGATGGGCTTCTTTCAGTTTCCGTCCACCGAATCCACTCACAAGGCTTTGGTCAGCCCGAGGCTATAGTAGAAGACACTTGCCCTAGGTGCCATGCAGTGGGACTGAACCCGGAACCATATAGTTGGTAAGCAAACTACTTACCACACAGCCACTCCTGCGCCTGAATGTTAAAACTCAGTGCACATGCACAGGAGAGATCAAGGTCAACTTGTGCCAAGTGGCTTCACTCCTCTTGCTTTAGCTTCATTAATCTAGTAACAGTCCGGATACTTATTGATCAGACCACGTATATATTACACACACAGGGTGTGTCAGCTTTTTGAGATCATTTGTATAAATTTAGAAAATGAGGCATAGCTCATAAAAGAAAAACTGTATTTGATAACAAATAATTTTGAGAATCCTATTATCAGACCTAGTCAGTGAATTTACTATTAGTATCAGTGGCTGCTTCAATACAGAGTCAGAAGTGTTGACATTTCTGAATCAGATGATCTTTATCAGTTTTATACACAGTGCTAGTTATGGTGGATTTGGGAGATTGTATGGTATTATGGTGGTGTTGACTGACCTCTCTCTTGATTATAATAGTCTAATGGATTGAGGTCTTGTGTGCTAGGGACTCGTGTCTGGGACAACATGATTATGTAGATTGGCATACATCCATGCTTGGGTTGTCTTAGCCTTATCAAATGGCAAAGTGTCTTTTTGGAAGATGTACAGTCTTCTGTTGCATATTTTGTCCATTCAGGGCCTCACAACTTTCTCCAACCCCACTGTGCAGACAGCAGCATTGAGGAAAAGTGTGAAGGCATGACATCTGCCTCGTCACTGACAACTACCAAAACCATTACAGTTGTTGGCAACTTAATATGCATGTTCATTGGAACCTCATTTGGTTCTCTGCATAACCATTTATTGTTCTTTACATTTACCTCTTGGTTCTCATCAATTTTTTTTTTTTTTTTCGGAGAAAAAGCATTTCAGCCTCTGAATGTTTTCACTTGTTTAGCAAGCCCTTTGCATGGTTCAGTTGAAACTCTCTTGTTATATCTGACATGAATTGACACCTCTGCATCACATATGATTTGTACATAATGACCTCTTGCCTAGCTTTTCTGACGATTTGTATTCTGCATTCTGAAACCTTGAGGTCCTGTGCAATATCTCTGATTGACTTTCCAGGATGTTTATCGACTGTTTTGGGGACTTTTTGTACAGAGTTAGGTGATCAATGGTATAATCACCATTTCTTCTAGCTTTACATTCTGAGTTCAAATTCCACCAAGGTTGACTTTTCCTTCATCCTTTCAGGATCAATAAAATAAGTAATAGTTGAGCACTGGGGTCAATGTAATCAACTATCTCTCTCCCCAACCTGCCAAAATTTCAGGCTTTGTGCCTGTAGTAAAAAGAGATGTTGTTGTTATTGTTGTTTTTGTAAAGTGCAACAAGCTGTGAAAAAAGAAAAAGAAAAGAACCATCTGCTCAAACAATTCTCACAAACGAATAAGGTTACAGAAGCGTCAAACCTATAACAATGAGGGTTGATGTAAGATATAATCAAGCTGTATAATAAATTCATCTCCGGGGAGGTTGTTCTTGTTGATGCTGTTGTTGCTGTTATAAACGTTAATTACAGATGAATTGAAAATTTGACAATTTCCACTGAAATATGTTTGTGTGCTGATCACTGTTTATGAAAACATCTATATTCTGCAAACGCTCACACAGAGAGAGAATCAAAAGCAAATTCCTTTGTTTCATTATCTGAAAATCATACAGACTTGTCTCTTGACAGTGCTCGTTAATTTTCAGCCGTTATAAAAGTCAAAGCTTTGCAGTTTTATAATACAAACTAACTTTGTTATTTCATTTATTATTATTTTCTAAGTTAACTTTAAAAAGAAAACTTTTATGTTTGTTATTCATGTTTTGTTATATATATATATATATATATATATATATACACATGTGTAGATATACATATATGCCTATATGTATGTATACATAAATGTATATGTATATGAATACATATATGGATATACATGTATATATATATATATATATATATATATATATATATATATATATGTGTGTGTGTATGTGTGTGTGTGTGTGGGTGAGTATGTATATATACACACACCCACACACATTCACATATATATATATATATATAATTTAGGTTGTTATGTTTGTTTATCACAAGAGTCAAAAGCAGACAATTTAAACAATCTGATTGTGTGTTGATAGATCAATAGTTTGGATTTTCGACAATTATGCTTTATTTTTGTAGCTGTCAGTTATATCACTATATTTTATCCAATATTTTTCTATGGACATCTATCTTCAGAGGGCAAATTGCACATATTTTTGTAATGTTGGTTTCAATTCAAAGCTAAAGTAGGTGGGAGGGTAGTCAATGATAATTGCCATCACCATTGTTATCATCATTGTTGTCATCATCATCATCATCATCATCATCATTTCTGTCATTGTAGCATGAGTTTTTTTTTTTAGTTTTTTTCTTTTTTTTTTTTTTCATGCAGATATGTTTTACCAGTCTACAACATATATCATTTTTCTATCTGCATCAGTGTTGTGTCATCTCATCTATTTGGTCCAGCATCAAGAAACACATAATAATGGTTATGTATGAAGAACCATTGAGAAAGGAATTGTTAACTCTAAAATTCAATCCAACTTCCTAACTAAACATAAATCATATTTATTTATTTTCTTATGCATTAGCCTAGCAGATGTTCGAATTGAACCTTGACCACATAAACATCCTCTGTCTGGAAGAGCCTGCATGCTGTTCCATATTTTCTCTCTGAATAATTACCCAACAAAAGAGGAATGTGTAAATTTCTCTTAAAAGAACCAGACATGAACATCTGATATAATAATGAACGTAGTGTTTATATATATATATATATATATATATATATATATTTGTCCAGAATCACGCCAAATGCGGAGGATGAGAGAAAATAGTAATTCAGCAAAGGAGAAGTAGTGAGAGTAATAGCCCTGACTGAGAAGGAGTGAGAGAAATTAATAAAGTAACTGTAATGAGAGAAAGGAAGGGGTGATAGAGGAATAAGGAAAGAAGGGGTAAAAAAAAATCAGCATTTCAACTCTGTGAGTACATTATTTACATTTGGATATTTGTCCTCATCTTGTTTGTTGTTAACACAATGTTTCGGCTGATATACCCTCCAGCCTTCATCAGGTGTCTTGGGGAAATTTCAAACCTGGGTTCTCATTCCTAAAGTATTTTTCGATATTGTTATTATTATATTATGAGGACAAATATCCATCAAATGTAAATAATGTATATAATTCCTCATCTCTTAAATATAGAACTGTATTATCTGTGTGAGTATGTGTGTGTGCATGTACAAGGGAAGTATGTGAATGTTTGTATGTGTGATTATTACGTGCCTTATTTTGTACCTTATTTATATGTAAAATACTAAAATTAGCTGTCATTATTGATGGTACTTTGTCAGCTTTGTTTTCTAAACCAAAGAAATAAGACATATGCTGGAGTCTCTACATAGTTACTCAAAAGTAGCATGACTAGAGGGGTGAGGGGGGGGGGGCAGTCCACTTCGGACAGCACTTTTATGAGGGTGATACCACTTTGGGGTCTGCTGTAGGCTGTAAGCCTGTATAAGTTGTATTAAAATCAAATAATAGTGGTTTTGATGTCGGGTCACAGACACTACTCACTGATAAATACAACAATCGATATAATCACTATGCAATATGTATTTTTGTAGGGGCCCGGGAGTGGGATAAGAAACTGAAGGGCTGCCCTGGGTGGCACACACTCAAGCTACACCACTGTTACTCAGCCTGCAAGAAACAGCAGGTGAATCTTTCCCAAATGATACCACATCATTATTTTAAAGATGAGAAGTCATATTCAGTTATGTAGCATGAGATGAACTATTTCTAAATAAATAGGATACTACACTCTCTGAGTGGTTGGCGTTAGGAAGGGCATCCAGCTGTAGAAACTCTGCCAAATTAGATTGGAGCCTGGTGTTGCCATCCTGTTTCACCAGTCCTCAGTCAAATCGTCCAACCCATGCTAGCATGGAAAACAGACGTTAAACGATGATGATGATGATGATGTGGTGTAAAAAAATTTTTGTCATAGGTCTATGCAATCAAAATTAACCTATAGCTTCACCTAGGGCTAAACAAAACAACAAAATAAAATAAATTTATTTGTTAATGTTATTCTTGACAAGTTGACAAATTCTTTACTTTTTTAATATATCTTTGGGGATGTATACTTTATTTTTTTGTCTCTGTGCCCACTTATGTCTGCCCACCTGTCTAGTTGTCTGTTCTGATTGTCTACATAGCTGTCTGTCTGTCTGTCTCTTAATTTTTCTATTTGCCTAACACTCATTCTATTTATGTACCACTACCAATCTTCGCTACCTTGTTGACTTTAAATGGAGACTGTTTTTGTTGCAGGCATTTGCACTAAGCCTTTGGTCTGAAGATAATTTTTCTCCTTTCTGAAATCCCCCCCCCCTCCACTTCTTCCTATGGCTAAATAGTTTTTAGAAAATGTTTCTTTTCTCATTTGTAACATTAATTGCACTTTTTTTTTTTTTTTTTGTGGGCCATTCCAGGTTGGAAATGCAAGAGGAGCTAGACAGACTGCAAGTAAAGCACTCCCATGATACAGCTTCACTTCTTGAAATGAGGTTAGCTCTACAACACGACCGAGAAGGTATTATACTTGTTTTTATCCTAAATGAACCATATTTGGTACCTTTGTTTTTCTAGTCTTTTCCTTTCTTGCTGTTAATGTTCTTAGTCTAAATGCATACAATTATACAAATACTTCAAAGCTTATATCTATTATAGTAAATTTTCTTGTGTATTTATATATCATCATCATCGTTTAATGTCCATTCTCCATGCTAGCATGGGTTGGACAGTTTGACAGGAGTTGGCCAGCTGGAGAGCTATCCAGGCTCCATTTGTCTGTTTTGGCATGGTTCCTACAGCTGGATGCCAGCCACTTTGCAGGGTATGCATGGCACTGACATGGGTACTTTTATGTGGTACCAGCACAGATGCTTTTACAAGCCACCGGCACAGGTGATTTTACATGGCACCGGCACAGGTGCTTTTATGTGGCATCAGCATCCATAAGCCCACTAGACTAGGATCTCTCAACCTGAGAGATGGATATAGAGGACATGCCTGTATATATATTTGTGTGTGTGTGTGTGTGTTTGTTCTCCACCACTGCTTGACAACCAGTGTTGGTCTGTTTACATCCCCATAACTTAACAGTTTTTATAAGATACAGATAGGATAAGTGCTAGTACTTTGAAATAAATGCAGGGTTTGATTTGTTCAAATTAACCCTTCAAGTTGGTTTCTCAATGTGGCCACAGTAAAAGAATTAAGGTAAAGAACATATATATATATATATATATATATATACACCATTTTGAGTATGGCCATTGCCAGTATTGCCTGACTGGCCTTCGTGCCGGTGACACGTAAAAGCACCCACTACACTCTCGGAGTGGTTGGCGTTAGGAAGGGCAGGGATCCAGCTGTAGAAACTCTGCCAAATCAGATTGGAGCCTGGTGTAGCCATCGGGTTTCACCAGTCCTCAGTCAAATCGTCCAACCCATGTTAGCATGGAAAGCGGACGTTAAACAACAATGGTGACGATGATGATGATATATATATATTTGTAAATGCACCCATGCTGGTGCTGTGTAAAAACATCCAGTATACTCTGTAAAGTGGTTGGCATTAGGAAGGGCACCCAGCCATAAGAACCATGTCAAAACAGATATGGAGCCTGGCTAGCTCCTGTCAAACTGTCCAACCCATGCCAGCAGGGAAAACAGACATTTAATAATGAGGTTGATAATGATGATGATATATAGCAGATAAAAGAAGTGAGGTGAGAGAAAAGTTGTTTATACCATTAGTTTGCAGCTATTTCATTACCTTATTAGTTATATAATTGATATTACATTACCATTCACGCGTATATAAAATATACCTATAAATATACATGTACACCCATATATGTGTACTGTACACTTCCCTAACAGACTAATCCCTGAGATTTTCTTCTATCTCTTCATCCTGGCCCTTAGTTGCTTCTTTCTTTTGGGGTGAGCTCTTTGAGCATTTGAGTGAGCCACCTTCACCTCTAACATGAACCTAAATAACATAAGTCCTCAAATAAACAGTGCATGTGTGTGTTTATATGTGTTTGTGTTTTATTATATGTAAGTTCATATATGCGTATATCTTCTATTATATTTTCTATATCTGTCTATTACTTTTGGGACTGCAGTCATGCTGGGGCACTCCCTTGAAGTTTTCAGTTAAACAAGTAAACTTCAATACTTATTTGTTTTAAAGCCTGGTATTTTATCAATCAGTTTTGCTAAACTGTTAAGTTATGATGATATAAACAAGCAAACACCTGTTATCATACAGTGGTGGTCGGGGTGGGGGACAAACACACACATGTGCGTCTGTGTGTGTGTATATATATATATATATATATATATATATATGTGTGTGTGTGTGTGTATGTAGACAGACAGACAGACAGATATACACATGACGAGTTCTTCAGTATGCATTTACCAAATCTGCTCACAAGACTTCAGTCAGCCCTGGGCTATATAAGAAGACACTTGTCCATGTTGCCATGCAGTGGGACTGAACCTGAAACCATGGGATTGAGAAGCAAACTTCTTACCACACAGCCATACTTTCGCTTGTGTGTGTGTGTGTGTGGTTGTGTATATATATATATATATATATAAAGTAATAAATGTCAAGATTAGCACCTTGCTACTTTAGTATCTCTTACACTCTTATATGGAGTTAATTAAATTTCTTAAACAGGAAAGTGGTGAGTTCAATCTGAGGTGTGACAGGTTTGAGAATTAACAGCTGTGAGTTTATTGGTTATATAATTGTAATGCATGTGTTACCTTGATTGCGTTATAAACATTTTTATTTTCAACTTATTGTTTATTTATTTAATAATACTATAGTTAAATAAAACGAAACATTGTTCAAGTATTTTATTAGCTGGAAAGTATAATGAAACATTATCTATTTTTCAGTGTTAGGTGCGTCCATTGAACTGTAGTATATATAAATCTGTCGGTTTTTGGTTGCTTGCATTATTCTCTGATTAACCTATCTATCAGTTCGTCTGTCTATTTATCTATCTGTCTGTCTGTTTGTTTGTCTATCTGTCTATCTATGAATGAATCAGTCAAACAATGAATCAATCAAGTTGCTTGTGTATTTGATAGAGTAAGCTAAGATTTTTTAGTTAATGCAAGCTGTACCAATAGCAAAGAGAACCATCATATACTAAATGATTAATTTTAATTTCCTTCAGTGCTAATATGGGCTGAGTTTGTCTGTTGGTCACATTTTATGTGATTCTTCATGTGGACTGCTTTGTGGAAGATTGGTTCTGAATGCAATATATACAACGAAGCATTGTGTGGTTAGATGTGTATTTGTGTCTCCTAGAAAGATCATTCCCATACTTCTTGGATTTTATTTTTTTGTTATATTCAGTTGGTCTATTTTATGAACATACAAATGTTTCAGTCCTGCAATTGTCTTAAAATACGTTCCCTAAAGTTTTCAACAAATTTATTTCTTTTACAATAGGTAAATTTTATTACTATTTTTTAATAGATGGCATTTTAAATTACTAACTAGAAATAAATATTCAGCAAGAAAAGCTATCTTAAAGACTAAAATTATTTTCAATTTTTTTTTTAACTGGTTAATATAGGAGTTAGACCAAACAGGTTTGTGTATTATTCTGACTTCATCAAACAAAACATAAATTTAATTCACCGTTTTTACCAAATTAATGATGCATGATTTACATGTTGTTTGGACTTGCAAACAGCTTGCTTGTGCAAGTGCTGCCAATCAAAGGTCCTGCATACCAAATACTAGTTAGTTTCAAGGGTCATTAGGAAAGAATGGGCACCATTTCAGAGTCTTCCTCTTGACAGCTTTACAGTGCATTAGCTCCACTTCAGATGTGGGGCCTTATCCACTGGATTAACTGACTAGTATTTAGCCAACAACATCTGATCTTAAGTCCATCTCAGGATCATCATCACCATTCAAATTGTGAAGATATGCAAGTGTCTGACCTACCAGATAGTCAAGCAGATAGCTGCACACCTCTTCATCTCATCTCTAAACTGGTTTCATCATATATTTCCAGCCATATCCAATGGCTGGTCCTTTCAAATGTTGACTGGATTTTGTTCAAGATGGTAGTTAGCTTAATGATGAGTCATACCAATTGATAACAGCCATCCCCTAAGTTTGGTTCCAATAAAACCTGTACATCCAACATCTACAGAAAAGTGTACTGCTCTCCAGCCAGTTTCATACCAGACTTCTTGTAGTACTTCATAATGTTCATCTTTCCTAACTTGACCACTATCAATATTGCCCTCATGTGGAACAATTAATTCAGCAAGATGTACTATCTAACATTTCTCATGTCAGATTGCTTTCTTTTTTGGTATTGGAAAGAAGCATTCACACCCTAAAAGATCTGCTGCCACCTTCCAAACTCCATCCTAGTTTTTATTATTCACAGATTTCTTCTTTTTTGAGTAATCTTTTTGACTTTGATGAACAAATGTGATAAACTCTTTATCAGTTTTTTCTCCCTGTGTATTTGTTTCTAGTTACCAAGTTTAACACCACCACTTGATTCAAGTGGTGGTGTTAAACTTGGTACCAAATTAAGGGTATCATCCAAGAACTGGAATAGTTCCTCAGACGGGCAATGAATGTATGTATATAATACACAAACACACACACACACACACACACACACATATATGTATGCATGTATATATACATATATATGTAGGTATGTACATATATGTATGTATATATGCATATACATATATATCATCATCATCATCATCATCATCATCATCGTTTAATGTCCGCTTTCCATGCTAGCATGGGTTGGACGATTTGACTGAGGATATATATATATATATATATACAAATATGAGTATATATACATATATATGTATATATGCATACCTATCAATCTAAATATCCATCTATCTATATATATATATATATATATGTGTGTGTGTGTGTGTGTATGCATATATATACATGCAAATATGTACATGCAT
>NC_068982.1:57981767-57982704 GCF_001194135.2 Octopus bimaculoides | reverse complement strand
ATATATATGCATGTATATATGTGTATATACATATATGTGTGTACGTGTGTTATATTTATGCATACACACGTGTGTGTGTGTTTGTGTATATATATATATATATATATATATATATATATATCAGATTTATCAGATTACAGATGAAGGGATAATATAAAATTGTGTGACAGTCTAGCTTTCTGAAGCAGCTTTGGCGAAGTGTTGTATCTATGACCAAGAATTGAAACTGGCTTGCATGCAAACTCATAATATATTATATTGACAGATAATAGTATCAATCCAAACAGCTGGACAACAACAAAATACACTAATCCACTGTTTGCGGATAAAACAGACAATTATATCATGGAAAAAGACAACACAAATCAAAAAGAAACTGTTTCTCATATATGCTTGTATTGCTTTTTAACTTAGTGTCTGGATGTCTTAGAGTAAAGAACATCATTTTTCCTGAAATATGATTAGGATCTTCTGTTTCTACAAAGTATATTCTAGTGTAAATTGCAACAGTTGGAGTTTGCTGGCATTTAGTTGTTTTTTGTTGTTATTATTATTTTTATTATTATTATTTTCTCTTTGTTTGTTTTGAGTAGATTGTTCTTGTTTAAGAACAATAGTGAAGAAAATACCTAGTCCGTGACTCTTTGACTAGAATTGTAGATGCTTTTGATCCATCCTGTGTATTCGATGAGAATGTCCTTGTTGTCTCAAGAAAATATTATAAGGAAAATATGAAAATATATACGCGGGTGGGGGGAGGGGGAAGAAAAAAGTCTTTGAGTTATCACTCGGCCTGGAAGCTGTTCGATAACCGGAAGGCAGTCCGTTTTTAATAGTTATCACATTGAAAACATTTCTTCGCTTCAAATCCCTCTTAAATATTCATAAGTTCTTCATTCATTGTGTGTTCTCGACACACACAGAAAGGAGAAAGAAG
>NC_068982.1:57980982-57981730 GCF_001194135.2 Octopus bimaculoides | reverse complement strand
ATATATATATATATATATATATATATATATATATATATATATACATATATATATATATATAAAAAAAATATGGAAGCAAGATTGGACAGGAAAATGGTAAGGAAAATAAATATAAAAAAAATATTTCTGTTTATGTTGCTCACGAAGTAAATATCAACTGTCTCATCTTTTACTATTAAGTTTGAGTTTTACATTTTTCTTGCATTATTGTCACCTATATTATCGTTATTATTATTATTATTATTATTGTTATTATTATCATTTTCATTAATAGTTTTTATCATTATTATCATCATCATTATCATTATTATTATTATTATTATTATTAATTTATTATGATTTTTATTATATTTATTAGTAGCACTTTATTATTGTTATTCTTGTTATCATCTTTGTTATCATAGTGATTATTTTTGTTATTATCGTCATCATCATCACCATCATGATCATCATCGTTACTGTTATCATTTTTGATCACGCATTTTTTTATTCTTTTTCCTTTGTTTTTTTTTTCCCCTCCTTATTCTTTTGATTGTACAAGCTATTTGTACTGATTCCTTGGTCAACAGTTAAAACAGCTTCCTTGACGATGCTGTAGAGATTATGTGACTTAGATCTAAAGTCTGTCAGAACATCAGGAATATCTGTGTAATCTAACTCTTACCAAAGACATTCTGTCTCGGACTACGGACATTAAAAATAAACAGCTTACCATTTTGTCTTCATATTAGCAGAGTGGCTAAGGGGT
>NC_068982.1:57975185-57980972 GCF_001194135.2 Octopus bimaculoides | reverse complement strand
CATTGTCATCATCATCATCATCGTCATCGTCATCGTCATTTCTTGCTGTTTTTCTCTTAGTCATTGTTATATAAAGCTGCTGCTTGTGGCGGGATTGAGATCTAAACTGCAAAAAATGTAGTAATAATAATAATAACAGTAATGATAAAAGTAATAGCAGTTGTCATAATAATAATGATAATGATGACGATGATGATGTTTAAACAAGATATACTGGAAGGCAAACACAAACAAAAGTAAAAAAAAATGAAGCAAATGACAAAACCTGTTAAAACCTTGGAACGTGTTAATTCTCTTGCTATGATGCATAAGGAAAAAGTTCCTTGTGTTTGCTATTCTTTTTCTGATGAAGTCTTTGAATGGGACAACACAATGAAATACTGTTTGAATTAACTTGACAAATTAGCACCTAACTGGTAATCTGATTAGCTTAATAAATTTTTTTGTTTTTTTCTTTTGTCTTAGAAATTGGTTCACGTTAGCTGGTTGTAGACAGCATTTATGAGGATGTTGTAAATATACCGCAGCAGAATTTTCTGCAACAACAGCAACAACAATAGTAATAATTAGAAACGAACAAAGGAGTCCCTGTGTGGACACTCAGTCTGCTGGAAATAGTGGCAAGAATCTCTTACAAATCACTCTATACTGTCTTCTATTTTATCTTTTGATCTGTTTCAGTCATTAGATTGTGGCCATACTGGGGCACTACCATGAAGAATTTTTAGTTGAATGGTTTATAGGGCTGGATGACCTTCTTAATACCAGCCACTCCACAGAGTGTACAGAGTGGTTTTTATGTGGTGCCAGAACCAGTATCAATTCTGCTGTGGAAGATATATATATATATATATATATATATATATATATATCTTCATCATCATCACTTATTGTCCGTTGTCCATACTGGCATGGATTGGATAGTTTGACTGGGCTGGCATGCCAGAAGGTTGCACCAGACTCCAGTCTAATTTGGCATGGTTTTCTAAAGCTGGATACCCTTCCTTACGCCAACCACTCTGAGAGTCTAACGAGTGCTTTTACCTGCCACTGATACGGGTGTCATTTGCATGACACTGGGGTGCATTTACATGCCAATTTGCATGACACCGGTATCTGCCACAACTGCAATTTTGCTCGGCTTGATGGGTTTCAAGCATGACATAATGCCAAATGTCTTGGTTATTGCCTCCTTGAGGTCCAACACTCAAAAGGAACTCAGCCACTTTGCCTCCATGAAGCCCAGTGTTCAAAAGATGTTCTTTACATGCCACCAGCACAGGTGCACTTGGCTTGATGGGTCTTCTCAAGCGCAGCACATCACCAGAGGTCTCAGTCACTAGACATTGCCTCTGTGAAGCTCAAAGTTTGAAGATCATGCTTCACCACATCATCCCATGTTTTCCTGGGTCTACCTCTACCACAGGTACTCTCCACAACTAGAGATCAGCACTACTTTACACAGCTGTCCTTGTCCATATGCATCATGTGACCATACCAGCACAGTCATCTCTCTTGCACACCACATCTTATTCGTCTTATGCCTAACTTTTCTCTCAAGATGCTTACAGTCTGTTGAACATGCACAGACATTGCACATCCAGCAAAGCATACTGGCTTCATTTCTTTCAAGCCTACACATGTCCTCAGCTGTCATAGCCCATATTTCACTACCATGCAGCGTAGCTGTTCACACATAGGCGTCAAACAATCTGCCTTTCCACTCTGAGATAGAAGCTTTTGTTGCCGGCCTAATCTTATTCTCACAGCTATGCTGTTGGTCACCTCGGTAACGGAAGCTTTCTACTACCTCTAGCTTTCCCCCCTGGCAGTTTATGGAGTCTATTTTCTTCGCATTTCCAGCATTTATTGTACCTGTGCACCTTCCATATATAAGAGTTAGTTTCCCTGTTAACCTTCCTCTAATGTTGCAGCACCTTTTATGTGTCCAAAGCTTACACTGGGTGCATCTTAAGGAGTTTCTACCTACACCTATTTTCTACAGATTGAGCAGAGCCATCTACCTGAAGGGATTTGTGATTTGTCTGCCTTCCTAATTACTATGACTTAGGTTTTTCTTCTAGACCTTGCTTCCATACCTGGAACTCCTCTAGTTCAGGTTGTGATTCAGCCATAAGAACAAGGTCATCAGCATAGAGGAGCTCTCAGGAGCAGTCTCTCTTGGAATCCTCTGTTATTGCCTGGAGGACTATGATAAACAAAAAGGGGGCTGAGCACTAGTCCTTGATGAACCTCTGTTTGTACCCTGAATTCTTTGCTGTACTCGTTGCCCACCCTCACCTTACTGGTAGCGTCCCAGTACAAGGCTTGTAGAGCTCTCACCAACCACTTGTCTATTCCTAGTTTCTACATTGACCACCAGATAAAGGATTGGGTGACTCTGTCAAAAGCTTTATCCAAGTCAACAAAAACCAAGTACAGAGACTTATCCTTGGCTAGGTATTTCTCCTGCAGTTACCAGAAATATAGCATCAATGTTGCTTCTCCCTGGCACAAAACCAAACTGCATCTCATCTAGACTCTCTCCCTAATTAGTTGGGCTATGACTCTCTCCGTAACTTTCATCACCTGATCCAACAATTTGATACCGCTGTAATTATTTCTATCTAAGGCATCACTTTTACCTTTGTAGCAGTTGACTATGGTGCTGCTACACCAGTCATTGGGTATGACTCCTTCATGGACTACCTGATTTACAATATGGGTGACTAGACCATAACCTACACCACCAGATATCTTTAATTGTTTTATCTACCAGGGTACTGTCGATTCAGATAACTGGTCCCTCAGTTGGGTCAACATTTGGCAGACTCTCCTCCTCCCATTCATTCTCCATGTTCATCAGTCTTTCATAATGGCATCTTCAAGCCTCTTTCTTTGCAGATTCATTAAAAGTAAGTGCACCATCATCTATGCGGACACATTTCTCTCCTACATCACAATTTTCTCTCACACACTGTCTTGCAATCCGAAATATTGCATTTCTTTGGTCCTCATGACACTGAACATGAGCAAACTTCTTTTCTGCTTTTCCCTCAGCTAGATAAACTTGTCTCTTAGCTTCCCTTCTGGCTATCTGATGCAGTTCCCTGCTGCCCATCTGATGCAGTTCCCTGCTGCCCCCACTCTTCCAGGCCTGTTTCCTTGCTCCAATTGCCCTGTCTAAAGTATTATCCCACTACCATGTTACCCTAGGTCTGGAAGGGACTTTGCACCAGCCACAGATTTGGTCTGTAGAACTCAGCAAGCTGGCTCGCAGGAATTCCCAGTTGCCATCTATGTCACAAGTTTGTAGCTCCTCGTATATAGTTTATAGATGAGAGACAGATATAATCCGTATAGAATACACTTCGTAGTGCTCAAGAGATTTAAATTTGAGCAAGTAGAGCAGGTTGACAGAAAGGAGATTTAGAGATGGAATCTTTAATCTCCTTTCTGTCAACATCTCAAATGTAAAATACTTGCCTGAAGATGGAGGCTGGTATTATCTGATGGTGGAATCAATTTACAATCATTATTTTAAACCACCAAGCCCCCAGTAACAGCTATTGGACTCGTAAAACATTTATTCAATCCCTTTAATTTCTGATAGCATTTCTATTCTGTGTAAGTTGGACCTTCTTGTATGTAAACATATTTTGTGTTAAATGTATTTAATAATTTTTGTATATTTACCTGCCTAACTTGCTTATCCTTACATTTACTCCTCTCTCTCTCTCTCTCTCTCTCTCTCTATATATATATATATATATATATATATATATATATATATCTGTATGTATGTGTGTGTGTGTGTGTGTTATAGTGAAGGTGCATGGCTTAGTGGTTAAGGTGTTGCACTCATGACTGCGAGATCATGGGTTCAATTCCCAGACCGTGCATTGCGTTGGGTTCTTGAGCAAAGCACTTTATATTACATTGCTCTGTGATCATTTCAACATCTGACATGTGGCACCCGTTGCACCTGTACAGGTAATGTCAATCTGAAGGAGGGAGTGAGCTGATGTCTATGCAAAAATTTGATCACTATAAACAAATCATTTGTCTGGTTGTTCAGTAAGAAATTGTCAAACCCTCGTACATCATCCAGCAACGGTAGAGTTCATCATATATATGTATATCTACATACATATATGTGTGTGTGTATACACACACACATGCACACACATATATGTTAGAAATTGCAGTCAAACTCTCAAGCCTCTCACTATCATCTAAAACAAAATCACATTGAATAAGGTAAAAATATTTCTGAAAATTAGGCAGGATAGTCAAAGCTTGAACACCTTTGGTAACAGTGGTGGTGGCAGCAGCGGTGTCTCTGCATGATTAGAATTGATCTGGGGCTAAACACAACAATGAGGGGAACTTCTTTTGTTGACACTCTGGGGAGATAAATAGCAAAAACAAGCCCCCCGTTGAGATCTATCTGTAAGTATAGAGGGACAAAACTAAATACTGTGGGACACTTAGTCGGTGTTCTGCCAATTATGGTGTATCACCATGGTAATAATAGCAATCATAATCAGGATTTTCTAAATGTGTATTATTTAATCAGCTCCAGTATTCAAATGTTGCTTATTTTATCAGTCCCAAGGAGACAAACCCCTGGCAATGTCAACACCAGTGGGATGAAATGGGATGCAAGTAATTAATGTGAAGCACTGTCTCCAGTGATCAACTGATTCTGCTTTTCTTGTTACCTTAATGGGAGTGATGAGGATATTATTATTATTATTATTATTATTATTATTTAGGTGGCAAGCTAGCAGGATCGTTAGCATGTCAGGCAAAATACTTAGCAGCATTTCATGTGTCCTTACGTTCTGAGTTCAAAATCCGTTGCAGTTCACTTTGCCTTTTCATCTTTTCGGGGTTGATGAATTAAGTACCAGTGAAACACTGGGGAGCAGTGTAATCAACTAGTCCCCTCCTGCCAAATTTGAGGCTTTATGCCTCCAGTAGAAAGGATTATTATTATTATTGGATTCAGTCCCACTGTGTGACAACTTGATAAAGTGTCTTCTGCTATAGCCCCAGGCTGACCAAAGCTTTGTGAGAGAATTTGAGTGATAGAATATATATGCATATGCATGTATGTCTTTGTGTTTCTATTTGTCCCACAGCCCACTGTTTGACAACTGGTATTGGTTTATTAACATCCGTGTGTGTTTGTTTTTGTGTATTTGTGTATCCTTGTCTAGACATCACATGATGGTTGTAAATGAGCATCATTGTCATACATGCGATATTATTCTTTGCCTGTCTTCTCTGAAAAACACATTTGGTCTTGGGGAAATATTACCTTGTTTGGAAAGAGGTAAGGGTTGGTGACAGGAAGAGCATCAGGCTGAAGAAAATCTACCTCTGTAAATTCTACCTGACCCCTGCAAGTATGAAAAAGAAGACATTAAATGATGACGATGATGATAAATATCCATGTTATATTTTATATCTTGGCTGTACTCTCCTGGATGAACTTTTCTAAAATCTGAATACAGATTGAATTCTAAAATTTTATTTATATAGACCTTCCTTGCATACATATATTCTGATTTTACACATGATTTCTTGTTCTTGTAAAAACATTAACAATTTAGTTATTTTACTTTTTTACAAAAATAACCTGCATGTTATTTTATACTGATATGTGACAGCACACTCCTTTAACTTGGTTATATATCATATGAGATGTGTGATGGTAAATGTGTAATGTGCATATGTGTATGTATATGTAATATATATATATATATATATATATATATA
>NC_068982.1:57972029-57975175 GCF_001194135.2 Octopus bimaculoides | reverse complement strand
TATATATATATATATATATATATATATATATGGACATTAAATGATGATGATGATATGTGTATATATGTTTAATCTTAACATACATACACAAATACTATATGTGTGTATATAAATGTATGTAGATATATGCTTTACAACGTTCATGTAAAAATACTGTGTGTATATTTTCATTTACACACACTTTTATGGAACACTTCTGTTACATGTAACTATTGACACATATCTACATGTGTGTGTGCATATTAATGTTTATGTATGTATCACTCACACATAAATATACATACATATAAAGTGTCCCTCACAGAAATGCCCATATGTATAATTTATACATATATGTATAAGATTATTTGGAGTGGATGTGTGTGTGTGTGTATGTATATATATATATATATATATATATATATATATATATATATATATATATATATATGATGTTGAGGGCTTAAATCATAGGAAGAATATAAACAGCTGAGAAGGCTAAGGAAGGTAGGTGGGTGGGTAGTGGAATACCCAACCCACCTAATCTCATACACACGCATGCACACACATACACATCTCACTTTTTCGGTATACACTGTCAGCAGAAATGCTTCCCCAGATAAATAAATCTCACACACTGCCCTGCTAACAATTTCGGAGTGGGGAAAGTATATCACAATAAAACAAAAAAAGGGAGAAAAAAACACAAAAAATGTGAGAGGCCATATATTAAATACTAAAACAATTGTAAAACAGTGATTAATAATTTTAAAAAATTATTTGTTTTTTAGTCTTGTTTACAAGCAAAACTCTCACAACTACACATACTCACACACATACACACACACACACACACACACATTTACACATTTTGGGGGGTTTTGCCCTGTGCTGTCTATAATGTTTTTCTTCATGTAAACCCTTGTGGTTAATAAAGAAATCATTATTATAATTATTATCATTATTATTATTATTATTATTATTATTATTTGTTTTCAATAGTTTTAGGGGAACTTTTTTCACATTCAGGAGAAATCAAAATTGTTTATATTTATGAAATAGCAAGCTTTATTGCTTTTTAAAAGTGGATTGGCAGAATTGTATAAATCTTTAATCAAAATGCCCTTCCTTGCAGCATTTTCTCCATCTCTTATATTCTGTGTTCAAGACCCACTGTGATTAACTTTGCTTTTATCCTTCTGAGGTTCATAAGATAATGTACCAATGAGGTATTGTGATTGATTTTCATCGACTGTTCTTTCTTCATAAATTTCTAGCCTTGTGCCTCTGTAAGAAATCATTATTTAAAAATATATATATAGCAAGCATGGTTTTGTAGTAAGAAGCTTGCTTCCCAATCACATAGTTCTGGGTTCAGTCTTGCTGCATAGCACCTTGGGCAAGTATCTTCTACTATAGACTCGGGCCGACCAAAGCCTTGTGAGTGGATTTAGTCATCGGAAATTGAAAGAAGCCTATCATATATATATGTATATGTATATCTGTGTATGTATATGTTTGTGTGTCTGTGTTTGTCCCCATCACCATTGCTTGACAACTGATGCTGGTGTATTTATGTCCCTGCAACTAAATGGTTTGACAAAAGAGACCGATAGAATAAGTACTAGGCTTACAAAGAATAAGTCCTGAGGTCAATTTGTTCAACTAAAGGTGGTACTCCAGCATGGCTTCAGTCAGGCAACTGAAACAAGTTGTAAAAAGGAAGGAATATATATAAGGGGGCAAGCTGGCAGAGTCGTTAGAAGACTCATAGAACAATGTTTTATAGTGTTTGTTCTGAGTTGAAATCCTGCTGGAGTCAACCTTGCATTTCGTCATTTTGCAAGGGTTGACATAATAAGCTACCAGTCATGTACTGAGGTCATTGCTATTGACTACTCTCTCTCCCCTCAAAATTGTTGGCCTTGGCTGAATTGTTAAGGAGTTGGACAAAATGCTTTGCAACATTTCTTGTGATTCATTTGCTTTTGAGTTCAAATGCCACCAAAGTCAACATTGCGTTTCATCCTTTCACGGTCAATAAAATAAAGTAATGGTCAAGTCCTGGGGTCAATGTAATTAAATAAACCCTCCCGCTAAAATTGCTGGCAAAATTAGATGATATAACAATAATAATAATAATAATACTTTCTGCTATAGGCACAAGGCCTAAAATTTGTTGGGAAAGGGGCAGTTGATTACATTAACTCCAGTTCTCAACTGGTATTTATTTCATTGACCTTGAAAGGATGAAAATCAAAGTTGACTTGGCAGAATTTGAACTCAGAATATAAAGATGGACAGAATGCTGAAAATCATTTTGTTTGGTGTGCTAACAATTCTGTGAGCTTACCACTTCTATTTTTATTACCAGCTAAATACTAAGGTCAATGTAATCAACCACTTCCTCATGCAAAATTCCAGGCCTTGTGCCTTTAGTAGAAAGGGTTATTATCATCACCATCATCATCCTCATCAAAGCTTGTCTGTTGCTATGTTCTGAGTTCAAATTCTGCCTTTCATCCTTTCAGGGTTGATAAATTAAGTACCAGTGAAATACTGGGGTCAATGTGATCAACTAGCCTCCTCCCCACAAATTTCAGGTCTTGTGCCTATAGTTGAAAGGATTATTATTTTGCCTTTCATCCTTTTGGTGTCGATAAATTAAGTACCAGTTGAGTACTGGGGTTGATATGATTGACTGTGCCCTTCCCCACAAAATCCAAGCCTTGTACCTATAGTAGAAAGGATTATTATTATTATTATTATTATTATTATTATTATTATTATTATTGAGTGAGAGAGCAGTGCATGCCATCAAAGTTACACTGGGGTAAAATGTACGAAGCCCAGTATACCCATCATGACTACCCGTCTGATAAGGGTACACCAGGCACATGCATCACAACCATATGTGTGCGACATGGTGATTACACATCAAGATAAACAGCACATGACCTTGCAGGTGGGGCCTAGTCAGAATTTTCTTCATGTCAAGTAGTCAATCCTGCTCAAAACGTCCCTGAATAAGGGTTGTTTAAGGCTGTTAAACGAGACACCCATGTTTCCAGAGGTGACTTATCCAAACCCCAAAGAATTCCTCTCAACACATGGCTATGATGTTCCCCCACTACTTCTGCTCATGATCAGAGATGCACATATTGTCA
>NC_068982.1:57971697-57972019 GCF_001194135.2 Octopus bimaculoides | reverse complement strand
TACTTCTGCTCATGATCAGAGATGCACATATTGTCAACCACCAAGGGACATGCTCAAGTGGTTATGGTCAAACAACTGACAAGCAAATCTGTAGTATTGAGCAGAATATTTAGTCACCCATCTTTTATACCAAGACAAAACAATGTACATGATAGCACTTCTAATCAGTTAAGATGAGAAACCATGAAAGCCACTGCTTGATACTGCATCAAGGCATTTATTATTATTATTATTATTATTATTATTATTATTATTATTATTATTATTATTATTATTATTAAGCAGTAAGTGAATGAAAGCAAAACAGACGGGGCACATATTT
>NC_068982.1:57966029-57968002 GCF_001194135.2 Octopus bimaculoides | reverse complement strand
TATATATATGTATATATATATATAAATATATATAAATGTCTCTCTCTCTGTCTCAATATCTACCTGGCTGGAAGAAAATAAATTCTTTCTTATATTAAGAGATATAAAACTATTAATGGACTGTTATGAACAAAAGAACAATGTCAACGATGACAACAACTGCAACAGCAACAATAACAACAACAGCATAAGGATTATTCTGTGAATGAGTTATTTCTCCTGCGCTCAACCAATTTTAGTGGCACTAATTTGACATTCTTCGGATCTGTTTATATATTTTTTTCCGGGACAGATTTCAGGAATGTCTGTCTGTCTGTCTGTTTGTGTATACATGTTTATGTTTGTGTGTATGTATATATGTGTTTGCATATACATACACATGCATGCGTATACCAGTGTGTGTGTGTGTGTATGTGCATGCATGAGAGTATCTATAACTGTATGTAAATGTGTATGTGTGTGTACTTGTATGCATATGTATGTTTATAAGTGGATGAATGTCACTTTGCATGTATAAGAGTATTTATAAGATATATATGTCTATGTGTATATGCTTGTGTATATGGTGAATGATTTGGTGTATATGTTGTTTATTCATCATGTATCTCATGTGTATATAAGCATGTGTGTGTGTGAGTGAAGAAAGCACACCTATGTATACTGAACACCATATAAAACGTTTCTCTATGTGCGTATATATGTTTATAAACATACATATATTGTAAACACACACACATGTATGTATTTGATTAACATGCAGCATTTAGTCATGCGTCTTACATCCACGCATCATACACACACACACACACACATACATCTTGTTGAATGTCAGACACAGTTTTACACTTGCATTGAGTTTGAGTTTGAAATATAGACATTAGATATATGAAGCGAGTAAAAAAAAAAAAAAAAAAAAAAAAGAACAACAGGAAACTAGGAAAGGGGAAAATCTTAAAATATTTAACATTTAACTTGTAGGAAAAGAAAATACTTCCACTCTGTATTCCTCATTCATGTATATATCTATACGTATGGAAGAAAGGGAGAAAGAGAGAAGCTCCACAAGTGTATGTTTATATATGTATAGGATCATACATACATTCACACGCATGCAGACAATACATGTTTACCATAGCATCTAGCACACTCTGTAAAGTTGTTAGCATCAGAAAGGGCATCCAGCCATAGAAATGAAACCAAAAGCAAAACACCCAAGCGTGATGTAGTCTTCCAGCCTGTCTAGACTAGCAGTACCCTCAAATATGTGCCAAGCCAAAGAGTGGCAAATCCTCTAACCCATGCCAGAGTGGACAGTGGACATAAAATATTGATGATGATGATGATGATGCTGGCGGCGACGACGACGACAATGATCACCACCACCACCACACAGTTATATTCTTTTGCTTCATTCAGTCATTGGACTGCAACCATGCTGGAGCACTACTCTGAAGGGTTTTGTCAGACAAATTCACCTCAGTACTTATTTTATTGGTTGCTTTTGCTGCTGTGCTATGTTACAAGGAAGTAAACAAACCAACACTGGTTGTCAAGTGATGAGGAGAAAAACACAGACACACATACATGCACACACACACACGCACAATATGCTTCCATACAGTTTCCGTCAACCAGGTTCACCCACAAGGAATTGGTCTATCTACAAGACATTCTCCAAAGGTGTCATGCAGTGGGACTGAACCCAAAACCATGTAGTTCAAAGCAAACTGCTTAACCATATAGCCATGCCTGCACCTGTAACATATATATATATATATATATGTAGGAGTGGCTGTATGGTAAGTAGCTTGCTTGCGGACCACATGGTTCCGGGTTCAGTCCCACTGCTTGGCGCTTTGGGCACGTGTCTTCTACTATAACCTCGGGCCAACAAAGCCTTGTGAGTGGATTTGGTAGATGGAAATTGAAAGGAGCCTGTCGTATATATATATATATATATATATATATATATA
>NC_068982.1:57960713-57962142 GCF_001194135.2 Octopus bimaculoides | reverse complement strand
ACACACACACACACACACACACACACACAAACACACACACATGCAGGAAGTAAATAGACACCTTTAGTTTTCAAGATCTTTTATTTGATATTAATTGGTTGAAGGAGAGGTTTTCTTCTAGCTGCTTGTCCATAATACCCAAGCTTACGCAGATATGTAACACACATTCTTGCACTAACTTCCAGCTCTTCTGCAATGTCAAGCCTTCAAACGGGGTTTGTTTTCCACAATTCTCTTCAAACAGTAGCAAGAAGAATTTGAAGATTTTCAGCAATTTTTTGCTGGCTAAGACCAGCCTCAGATTGCCCAACAGTACGACCTCTTTGAAAAGCTGACAGTTCTGCTGAGTTTTTTGTGTGGCATGGTTACTCTTCACGAGTGTTTAATATAATGGCACCTGGAATGAAAAAGAATAATTACATTGTAAATTCTACACCACTGAAAACCTATTAAGACATTTAGATCAGAAATTTTGAAAATTAAAGGTGTCTGTTTACTTCCTGCATGTCTGTGTAGACACACACTCATACACACACTTCATCTTGAACCATTAATCCCTACACGTTCTTTCTCTCTCCATTTTTTCCTCTCATTTCTTTCTGTCAAAGAGCATAGGCATGAACTGTCAAAGACAGTTATTCCATTATTCCCGAGCGTTAAACTAATACACCTGCTTGTTGTTCCTTCACCTGTCTGCATCTTTTGTTTTCTGTAAATTTGAACTATATATATGTGTGTGTGTGTGTGTGCATGCTTGTGTGCAAGAATCTGTGTTATGTGTGTATGTGTCTGTTTGTTTGTGTGTACTGTTGTGTTGACATAATGTGAAGGTTGTAAATGAATGTTATTGTCTTAGAAGTGAAATGAAAAACATATCTGGCCAAGGGGAAATACTACCCTGTTTGGAAACAGGTGACGGTTGATGACTGGAAGGACATTTGGCTATACAAAAATTTGTCTCAACAAATTCCATCTGATCCATACAAGCATGGAAAAGTGGACTTTTAAATAATGATGATGTTGATGATGGTATATTATATATATATATATATAGAGAGAGAGAGGACAGGTATGTGCATATGTATATATTTGTGTATATATCATTATGTGTACGTATCTGTGGATTGTATATGTATGCAGGTATATATGCTACAGTACACCTACCCACCAGTGTTGATGATAATGATTATGGTATCTAATGTGTTTAAGCAGTAAGGTATCTTGTTTGTTTTGTACTATGACATTTTATTTAAAAATCTCAACTGTTTCTAGACCTCTTTCTCTTTAACTCATCTTCTACTGGAGAAATAAACATAAGTTCATAAGCAATCTCACAGTCATTCATAGACTGCTACACATACACACACACCATACATATACACCATATATATATTTATTTATATATATATATATATATATATATATATAT
>NC_068982.1:57952132-57960373 GCF_001194135.2 Octopus bimaculoides | reverse complement strand
CTATCTCTCTCTCTCTCTCACTTGCTCTCTGTTCTCTCTCTTTCTTGCTTCCTGTTCTCTCTCTCTCCCTCTCTCTCTCTTGCACCCTGTTCTCTCTCTCTCGTGTGTGTTTGTACATACATATATATATATATATATATATATATATATATATACACACATACAGTCAAGGATGCATGTACACATGACAAAAATAACTATACATCAATGTGTATGCCTTTTGTTTTGTTATACATTTGTATGTGTTTTATGTTAAAAGTTTTGTTTTGCTTTTTTTTTTGTCTAATGGTGAAGAAGAGGTCAAGGAAGGAACCATGGAATTTGTTGCCCTCCCTCCTCCATCCTACTGCTGTGACAGTAGAAGTGTTAAATAAGAAATCGCAAATTTTCTGAAACTAGATCAGTCACGTGTGTGTATACATACATATCTTGACTATTGAGGTGATGGTGCGCAAGCAACGGCTACGTTGGACTGGACACCTTAGAATGAAGGATAGCAGGATTCCTAAGCAGATACTCTATGGAGAACTTGTGAATGGAAAGAGACTCCAACAGAAACCAAGTCTGCGATTTAAGGACTGTGTCAAGTCCTCATTAAAGTTCTGTGATATGCAGGACACTGACTGGGAGAACAATGCCTGTCATCGCCACAGATGGAGGAAGCAGGTTAAGGAGGGGATCAACACTTTTGAGATAGCACGTATCCAGCATGAAGAACTTAAGCGAGCTGCGCGAAAGCGCACGGCTCTTATAGTGAATGGGGAAAGCTTAATCTGCAATGTTTGCAGTCGTGTATGCTTGTCAAGTGCAGGGCTCATTAGCCACCAACGGAGCTGCAAATGCAAAATATAAGTTAGTCCTAGAGCGCACAATGTTCCTGAAGGTCGGCAATGGTCTTCCTCAGTCACGAGTGGACGGCCATCATCATGTATGTATGTATGTATGTATGTATGCATGCAGTAAAATAAGGATTCAGGTAGAATCAGGTACTTGAAAAGATATGCACCTGGTAGGGTTGAATAAACCCGTGGTTTCAGCCTATGGTTTGTGAGTATCAAATAGGATATTCTGGTTGTGTACACAAAGAAAACCAACCCTATGAGTATTTGCAGTTTTTGATAATGGAGGTAATGTTCTCATTCTTTTATTAAAAAGATGCGTAAGAAACAGCTTTAATGAGCTGACAATTATTCATCATATGTTATTATTCATTTGGTTATATATATATATATATATGTGTATGTATGTATACATATATATATATATGTATGTATGTATGCATGCATGCATGCATGTATGTATGTGTAAATGTATGTATGTATATGTATGTGTATATATATATATATGTATATATATATGTGTGTGTGTGTGTGTATGTATATGTGGGTGTTTGTGTATATATGTATATATATATGTGTGTGTGTATATATGTATATGTGTGTTTGTGTGTATATATATATATATATATATATATATATATGATCTCAGCACAAGGAGATGCGTAGAATAACAGGAAAACACACACAAAATAGACACAGACAGGCTCAATCCCCTCATCAGTTATAAACCAAATACCTCTGGAATTTCAACACCTATGATAATAGTCTTCAATTTGGCAGCATCAGCAATAAAAAGTTATTGGTCTAAAAAGGAGCAGACATTAAAAGCATACAAGTGAAAAAAATGAGATGAGTACAGTAAACAAGAGCAGAAGTTTCTAGACTGGACAGTAAACAAAGGTGATTTGTGAGGAGAACTTGATGACTTTTTTATTCTCCTTACAGACTATGAACACCTTCTTCGGTTGAAAGATGATGGTCAGAAGACAGAGATGGAAGCAGAATTGAAACTTTTAAGGAGTGAGGTAACTGGGAAATTTTAAAGTCTCTTGAAGCATTCTTTTGTATATTACCCTTACACATATACCCTTACACACACATACATGCACACATACCCTTACACACATATACATGCTTTCATTCACATACTCACTCACAGAGCTACCAGATATATGCGTTCGTGTACAGATGTCTTAGTTTATCAAGTTAAATATATGGTAAACAAAATACTTACTTATGGTATCTCATATAGAATAAGTCCATTCAACTTTGTAATTCTATAGTATTTATCATTTTATATCTATAGAAGGCATGTAGCTCAGAAATGATATGATTACAATTTTCCAAGCTATTACTCTCATCTTTAGAGTATATATTGTATATTTTTACAGCTTTTTTACATCTACATTATCCTCATTATCATTTAATGTCTGTTTTTTATGCTGACATGGGTTGGACTCTTTGACAGGAACTGGCTAAACAGAAGACTGCACCAGGCTTCACTGTCTGTTTTGGCAAGGTTTTTTATGGTTGGATGCCCTTCTTAACACCAACCACCATACAGAGTGGACTGAGTGCCTTTTATGTGGCACCAGCACCAACGGGGTCTATTTTGGCATGGTTTTTACAGCTGGATGGCCTTCCAAACACCAACCATTTTACATTGTGAACTAAATGCTTTTTACATGCCACCAGCAGTGTTTCATTAAATTTGATCACTGGTCACGATTCTTGGTTATGGATGTATGTAGTCCCTGTCTTGATTTGAACTGAGAGCATTTATTTCTAAAGAACAATAACATTGTTATTTACAAGTTTTCTCATAATCAGTCTGATCAAAGCATAACATCAGGGCCGTCTCAAGTTACCAGCAACTTGGGCATTTGCCCGGGGTGCCCAAGTGCTAGGAGGTACCAAGGGGGAGTTTGACAAAGATGAGGAAATTTCATGACTGTCAGCTTGTACACACCAAAGTTCAGCTTGCCTGGGGCGCCAGTAACCCTAGGGCCGGCCCTACATAACATAGATGTAAATATTGTAAGAATACAATTTAAAGAAAGGGTTAATAATCAGGAAAACTACGTAGTCTCATTGAGAATTATTTCAGGTATTTAAATAATTACAAACATGGGTACCATAATACTTTTGGCACCATCTTGTCTCTTGTTCTATGATGTAATTTTTTTTGTTTTAAAGTGATAATTTTACATTAGTTTATGTTCTAAACACTATCTTAATCCTTTCTGCAATAGGCACAAAGCCTAAAATTTTAGGGATGAGGCTAGTTAATTTCATTGACCCCAATGCTTGAGTGGTACTTAATTTATTGATTCTGAAAGGATGAAAGGTAATGTTGACCTCAGTGAAATCTGAGATGGATGAAATGTCACTAAGCATTTCGTCAGGTGTGCTAATGTTTTTGCCAACAAGGTTGCCTTTTTTTAAAAAAAAAGATATGCACAAACGTAGCCATGCCAGGGGGGTCAAGCACAAACACATTGACATACTTAAACATACACACACACACACACACATATTCAACAGGCTTCGACACAGTTTTCACCTACCAAATTCACTCACAAGGCATGGGTCTGCCTGGGGGTTATAGTGGAAGACATCTTCCCAAGGTGCCATGCAGTGGAACTGAACTCAGAACCACGTGATTGCATCTCTCTCCAAAACTTCATTTAATGTCTTTTCAAACTTAAGATAGTTGGACTTATCTATAAAATATAGGTTTCAGTTCCCTGAATTTGAGAGCCACTGCTTTTGGCCATTCTTTGTAGCATAGTTCAGAAATACTGGCAGTGGGTGTAGTTTTTAAAATATATATAAAATTAAAAAAGAAGCAAGTCAAATTTGCATTATCATGTTAGAGATGTAAATGGAAATGATAAACGTATCTGAAACTTGATCTTGTGATATATGAGATCAGCTTATACCATTTTAAATGTTGAAAGAGAAACTATTTTGACAAATAACCATGTAATAAATTAAAATATTTATACCCCAGGAATATAAATTTTTCACGTTTCTTTTTATGAATCTTTTCAAACTAAAACATTCTTGTGCCATGTATCCTTTTACGTGTTTCTTTTTCTTGTCTTGCTTTTGTTGTTTTCACACACACACACACACACATGATATAGTTGTCAAATCCCCTGTGTTCAGTTGGATCATAGGTAGGAGGCTGAGAGAGTGTCGTTTCTGCCTGCAACTACATGGGCACCTAAATACAGTTAACAAAAGCATGGTACTTACCATTCAGTTATACTGCTTGGAAGTGATGACCATGGTTTTCTACACACACACACGTGCTGGTAACACATAAAAGGCACCTGTGCCGGTGACACACAAAAAACACCCACTGCACTCTATGGAGTGATGGGCATTAGGAAGGGCAGCCAACCAAAGAAACCAAGCCGAATCAAACTGGAGCCTGGTACAGCTTATCAGCTCCAGTCAGACTGTCTTACCCATGTCAGCATGGAAAATGGTTGCTAAATGATGATGATGAATCACACACATACTCACATGCACATATAGACACACACACACACACACACACAATACTCACACACACACATCAAGGAATGAATGACAAAAGAACAGGAGTTACATAATTACCTCCATTAGTTTACAGCTGTTTCTGCTATAAGGAACAGTGCAGTCAGAGCTGATTGCTTGTATAACATCTTATAGTTTTCTTGGAGCCATTAAAATGAAGTGTATGTTCATTTGGGAAGCACTTAGTTCTGAGTGCTCAGTTTCTTATAGCAAAAATGACAGTTTTAATCCTTTAGCATTTAAATCTTCCATATCCAGCCCAAATATTCTAACTGTTTTATGTTCAAACTGGCTAGATTTGGCTTATCACAGCTATCCTTAGATATATAATCACATCACCGGAATCCTGATGCTATAAGAGAACACAGGATTAATTCAAAACAATGCAAATATATAAGCATTACATTTGATAAAGTAATCTAAATGCAAGCCCATTTTATTTCACCCACAGGCTGATATGCTTTTATGTACAAAATACGGTAAAATTTTTCAGTTATAAAATTTACACAATACTCATATACCTATTTGCGACATAGGTTGCATTTCCAGTACAGCTTAAAACAGTTAGACTCGAACAGAAATTCGTCCGGTAATTGCCATTTGAATGGAAATTTTGTTTTCACTATAAAACACATATTGCTAGGATTGTTCCACCCCCTTGAAACCCAACTACACTCTAGCTGAGAAATACAGAACACCTCATAAGTAATGTAAACATCCAAAATTTAGTGGCTGCATTAATGAAGGTGTTACGCGTTAATTTAATGTGTTAAACTTATCTTTATTAATATATATCGAATTATACAAAGATAGATATCTACAAGATCTACACAGATATAAGAGTTAGAACTTGTGATCTGCCCATGGACCTTTTTTTTTTTTTTTTTTGTAAATTTTTGCCCACCGCACTAAAAAGTTTCTCCACCCCTAAGTTAAGCTGATGTAGGGGATTACCAAAATTCTGTTCTTTTGTCATTCTTCAATTGATATTATACTGTGTACTCTTCTAATGCTTTACTCTAAAGCATAATTATACTGAGTTCTAATAACTGGTTATTAATACTACTATGCTTAAATGAAATCATGAAATATATATGTTTGTAAGTGTGTGTATAAACACATCTTCATAAAATAACACCAATGCCTCATATGTCATCTGAGTGAATGTAATATGCAGCAACTGTCCAGGTGCTTGTCTTATGTGTGTGTGTGTGTGTGTAAGCACATCCTAAATTAACACAATGCCTGAGTGAATGCAGTTGGCAGTAAGAAGCTCATGCTATATGTCTTTGTGTTTGTGTGTGAAGATACATGGCTTAGTGGCTAGAGATATTTGGCTCATAATCATAAGGTCATGTGTTTGATTCCCTGTGGTGTATTGTGTCCTTGAGCAAGACACTTTATTTCACATTGCTCCAGTCCACTCAGCTGGCAAAAATGAGTTGTACCTGTATTTCAAAGGGCCGGTCTTGTCACATTGTATCATACTGAATCTCCATGAGAACTATATGAAGGATTTGTGTGTTTGTAGAGTGCCCAGCCACTTGCATGTTAATTTCATGAGCAGGTTGTTCTGTTGATCAGCTCAACAGGAGCCCTCATCATAGCAACCACAAGTCCCACCGATACACCATTTTCACTTTTATAAATGTAGTGAACTCCCTCCAACATCGCTTGACAACCGATGCTGGTGTGTTTACATCCCCCGTAACTTAGCGGTTCGGCAAAAGAGACCGATAGAATAAGTACTAGGCTTACAAAGATTAAGTCCTGGGGTCGATTTGCGCGACTAAAGGCGGTGCTCCAGCATGGCTGCAGTCAAATGACTGAAACAAGTAAAAGAGTAAAGAGTAAGAGAGAGACTTATTGGAAACATGTAATCAATGAGGCTATTCTTCAGAAAATGCATCATATACATCAGTCCAACAAATAAATAAACCCTCATTTAGTTATATTAAAACCTAGCTCATTATGTGACACTATAACCACACAAATCTGGTTATGACACTTTAGATGGTCATTCAGACATTGGTAAATAGAGAAAAGAGAATTTTTGACATTTGTCCAAAGCAATGGAAATTGATCTTCAAAGAAGTCAGTGATTGGGAGGAATAGCAGTAATATGTCTGAGATTTGTCCAAGCAACGTAAACATGGAGGAGAAAAAAAGAGAGACATTAAACTGTCAGTGATGAGGATCGCTTTGTTTTGATATTTATTAGTGTTACTAATGTTGCTTTTTATGTTCTTGTTGTTGTTATTGGTGGTGTGTTTATTTTGTTTTGTTTTTTGCCAACAGAGGAGTGCTAACCAAGCCAAAACAGAGAAACTAGAAAAAGAACTGAAGTCATTCCATGCTGTTAGAAATTCCCTTTTGGCTGAAAGACGGTAAAAACCTTTAGTTTTACATTTATCTGTATTACAAATATTCCTTGTTTTGTTTCATTTGTTTTCTTTTGTTTTTATTTTTTATTTTTGTTTTTACTTTGCTACAAAACAGGAAATTCAATACTTTAGTTTTGGTTTTTTACGATGTCAATCTATGTTAGTTTTAGAACTTCAAGAGACCATAATATCTGTAAGTATTTGTGTGGGTAAAAGTGATCCCGCATATACTCACTCTCTTACAAACACACACACTCATTCATACACGTGCACACATTCACTCACATGCACACACATACACATGCAAAAGAGTTTTTAACTAAATCAGAACATGTAGATAACAATCCTTGTTTAACATCTACATCAAATTAAGTTAGACATTTCTATTAAATCACATACATCATATAAATTCAACACTACTTATTTTGAGCCTGTTAAGGAGCCTTTAATTTGTGGTTCAGCTGCTAGAAATTGCAGCTAAATCACCCTCAACTCATACAGTTTTCTTAAAACTGGATAAGAGATTTCTCAATGTTCTTAAAATGGCATCAATGATTTCTAAAATCTAATTTAACCATTTCCTCAGAATTCTTCCTTTCACATACTTTCATTGTTGGTACTTGTACCCCAGCTATATGTTGCAATGTGTTTCTCTTTTAATGAGGGCCTTACTTCTTACTTGAACATCATAGAGGGTCAGTATTTTCTTATCCTAAATAGGATACCTAACTTTTGAGATACTATTTGCACAATCATTTACATGTGCGATTATCATAAGAAATCATCATAGATTGTGGCTTTAGTAATTCGGGTGGTTTGCACTTAGTGTTTTCCATGTGTAGAAATAGTATGGTAGAAGAGTTTGCTCTGTGTAAGAGCTATACGGCATCCGGCCCTAACCATAGGTGATTTTTTAAAACTTTGCATTAAAATTACATGCACATACAAACATGCATGCACACACACAAACACATGCACACACACACACACACTCACACACACACACAAAAGGAAACTCATTCTCTACAGCAGAAATGTTAAGATTGTTCTCCCTTATGAAGAGGATTGACCTGCAAGAATCCTGTGCTGGTGCCACATACAAAGTACACATGCCGGTGCCACGTTAAAAGCAACCAGCACACACTGTAAAGTGATTGGCATTAGGAAGGGCATTCAGCCATAGAAACCAAGCCATATCAGACTGGAACCTGGTGCAGCTTTCTGACCCACCAGCTCTGGTCAAACTGTTCAACCTATACCAGCATGGAATACAGATGTTAAAGGAGGATGATTATATATATATATATGTATATAATTTATATAAGGGCATTAAATTAAATTAAATATATTTATAGGGATTGATGATGGTTTTTTTTCCCTTATGAGGTTTTTTCACGCTAACTACTTGATAAATTCTTATAAAGACTTTATCCTATTATTGAATGATATAT
>NC_068982.1:57946814-57951631 GCF_001194135.2 Octopus bimaculoides | reverse complement strand
ATTCTCTTTCTTTCCTTTCCTGAGCGTTCAGTAACACAATATCTGTATCACGTCCTCACATTGTTGTTTTTTGTTGTTGTTTTTGTCGTTTTTCTTTTTTGAACTCACTATATATATATATATATATATATATATATATATATATGTCAGTTGTCCACAAGTCAGAAATAAAAACAGACTCAATATAAGTAATAGTGCTGATATATATTTCTGTATCATTCAAGCGTTATATAGCATATAACTGGCCATAATACTACCATAGGTTTCATGTTCAATAGTACTACTAGATAATATTAACAACTCTTCAGACCTTCTTTGCAACTATGAAATTATATGACCCCCAGATATTTTGGGAAAGAGTCACATATTGTTTAATGGCAATATACAGTACAAAACAGACAGTAACATTCTGTTTAGTTACATACCATAACCATTAATATATTCATTGATGATATAAATGTATGTGTGTGTGTATGTATATATGTATAATCATAATTTTCCAATAAAAGGTGTAAAATACATTTCTTGTATGATTTCAGAAAAACTTTGAGTCACATTTTATCAAGTGACGGCTCTCAAAATATAATGTGTATGTGCACTATGCACACAACCGAATCCCTCCACTACATACACACACATGCATACATTGCAACCTTTAACCCCATCCCCTTATCACCCTATCACTTACTTGACCTTCACCCTCTTATTTATTGTATTATTCTGCTGTTGTAAGAAATGAAAGCAGAAGCTTTTAATACATGCCTTAGCATATTGGTTTCAAATTTTGGTACAATTTTAGGAGAGGGCTAAGTCAATTAAATCATCCCCTGTTTTCAACTGGTACTTATTTTATCAACCCTGAAATGGGTGAAAGGCAAATTCAATCGCAGCAGAATTTGAACCCAGGATGTACAGTTGGACAAAATGCCTTTATGCATTTTGCCCAGTGTGCTAATGATTCTACTGCCAGCCATCACTCCTAGTCTTTGTACTATACTCAATCATCCATCCCTCATTCTTATCATTCTTACCATCATTTCCAACTCATTTATCACTCTCACCCCTGTTCACCATTCATTACATTCACACCCCATATACATCTAACCATTTTCTCCCCCATGTCTATATCTGTCTCTCACTTTTCTTCCCATTCTTCTGAAACCTTACCCACCCTTGTTGGTTCTTCTGTTCACCTTCTTGGACATGCTGCCATGAGTGTATGTTCTGGCACTTCCTAACCATTATATTTACCTCACTTTTGGACACCAACCCAGTCTCACACAAGTCTCATACAAGTAAAATCTGCGAAAATGTGAGTTAGCTATGAATCTCCTGCACATGAGTAAACCTATTCTTTCACATTCACTCTGGTCATGTTTTAACCTCTCAACATCTTGTTTGAAGCAACCACCCTATTTTCTGTTCCCCCTCTCAGAAAAGCAAGTTCGTAGGTGTCCTCATTTGTGCTGGTACCATGAAGAAAGCACCCAATACACTCTATAAAGTGGAAGGCATTAGGAAGGGCATCCAACCATAGAAACCAGGTCAGATCTGAAACACTAGAGCAAGACATGGCTCTCTTAGCTATTGAATCTTGTCCAAATGTTTGAGCCCATGCTAGCATGAAAAGCGGATGTAATAATGGTGATATTGATAATGATATATACATATACATATGTGTGTGTAAACACACATACATACATACATACATGTGTGTGTGTGTGTAGATATATATATATATATAATCATATAAAAATATATACACACACACACTTTATATATAATGTACATGCGTACATATATATATATATATATATATATATATATATATATATATATATATATATATATATATATATATACACACATACATACATACATCTACCCACTTATATGAACACATGCTCACAGATACATGCTTGTGTATATGTATACATACCTATACACATGTAAACACACACACACACACACACACATACACTCACACTTAAACGATAATATAATAATATATATAGTGTGCAAGAAAGAAAATCACAAGTACAATTTTTACTAGCATATCATTTCATTTTTCCCTCTTTATTTTGTCACTGTTTTTTACTGCCTTTTTTTTTAATCTTTCCATGCCATCACGAGGAGGTGTGGAGAAAGGGGGCTGTGTTCTTAAATTTGGATATTTGCATATTATAGGAACAATTGATTTTCACAGCTGGATGCCCTTTCTACCACTAACCAACTCATCTGTGACATAAGAATGGAACCTGTCTGTCAGTGCGGAATAATGTGGAATTGTGACAACGACTGTTTAACTCTATTTGTCTGTAAAGAACATAGATAAATCTGATTAGATCAGTCGATGGCTTCGTGTCTGAAACAGAAATCTGTTTAAGAGTTGCCAAAATTAAACTTTTGCTGCTTTTTTTTTTTCTTTCTTTCTTTTTTTAACATACCTAAATCAATGAAGAAAGTCAGAAATGTTATTTTTATTATTTTATTATTACCTGTTTTTGTTTTTTTTTGCTGAATTTTTATTTACATGAAGCTAAATTATGAAATATCAGACATTTCAAGCATTATAACTGTCATGTTTGTTTTCTTCTACACAAGATAAATAAGATATTTGTTGTTGTTGCTGCTGCTGTTATTGCTACAGTTGTTGTTGTTGTTGTTCAACCCTTGGTCAAAAATGATTGAGTAAACCTATGTTAAGAGAGATTCTAGACATTCTGCCTTACCCATGCTAGCATGGCAAAGTAGACATTAACCCTTTAGCATTTAAACCATCCCAAATAGTCATTTTGTTTTACATTCGAACTGGTCAGCTTCAGCCTCTCATGCATACCCTATGATCATCATCATCATCATCATCGTTTAACGTCCGCTTTCCATGCTAGCATGGGTTGGACGATTTGACTGAGGACTGGCGAACCAGATGGCTACACCAGGCTCCAATCTGATTTGGCAGAGTTTTTACAGCTGAGTGCCCTTCCTAACACCAACCATTCCGAGAGTGTAGTGGGTGCTTTTACGTGCCACCGGCACGAAAGCCAGACAGGCGGTACTGGCAACAGCCACGATGTCACTCTGGAAATAAACAATCACCTCATCGAAATCTCAAAACTTCAAGCAAGACAATGTATGATTAATTCAAAACAAAGTGAACAAATAAAATAAGCATTACGTATGACAGAGTAATCTGAATGCTAAATGGTTAAAACTATGATGATGAGTTGGCAAATATTTGTTTTTTAAATTTCTGCAAAGAATGATTTAATCATCATCATCATCATTATTTAATGTCCACTTTTCCATGCTTGCATATGTCAGACAGAATTTATTGAGGCTTATATTTTTTACGGATCGATACAAAGAACTGTGTGTATGCACATATCAGCTCATAGCCTCCTATCTCATGGCTATCCATCACATGTGCTGGTACAGACATGTTTTTCATTTCCTGCTAGATCATTGTGCTAGAGCTTCATTCTCATTCAAGGCAACATCCAAGTTGGAAGAGGCCTCATGACAGACCCCGCACTCGATGGCTGGACACGATTGGGGAGGATCTCCAGAGGCTTGACATCACCTTGGAGGATGCACATGGGCTGGTGCAAGACTGTTAGTGATTGAGAGCACTGAAGGATCTGGTCAGCTCTACACATAATGATGCCTCCGGGACCACTAACTTGGAATGATCCCAGACCCATCAAGCAACAACATGAAGCCAGCCACACCCTTCTGGTTGCTAGCCCTCACCAGTTTCCAAGCAAGGTGATATTTTCCCATAGTTTGACATGTTTCTCACAGAAGAGTGGAAATGGAAAGCCTCACTTGTCTTGTATGCTAGGGATGCTCATTTATAACCATTACCTGATGTCTAGAGAAAACTGAACCCACAATCTAGTGATCATGAGTGGAGCACCCTAACCACTACGCCACATGCCTTCACACACACACACACACACACACACACATAGAGACAGATAGATAGATAGACAGACAACAGGCAGACAGATATTCTGTTTACTAAGTAATTTGGGTGTTGTCCTTTTGATTGTACTAGCCATATAAATTCACCACCACTACTACTACTTCTACTATACTATCACATCTATTACTATTTCTACAATATATATATATATACATATATAGAATATTATTGTTCTTTCTTACGAAATATATAGAACTACTAAAAAGAAGTGCTCGGGTCGAACCCGAGATAAAAGATAACAATTAAGATATAAACTCAAATTAGGCAATCATACTCATACATTTATAAATTTGACTAAAATTAATAACTATTACAAACCATCCTCATAAAATCACATCAAGAATGTGATTTTATGAGGATACCTTTCCTGATGAAGGGGACGTTGTCCACATGATTTGTAAGATTTATTAATTTTTCTACCAGGATATGAGCTCTAGAAATGGCTGTTGAAAATGAACCTCCTCGAACTGTATTTTATACCTTATATACCATTTATATTTTTTAAAAAACACACCAAACTCTATGGATTTTTTAATTGAAACTCTTAACCACTCTTAGTTTCAGTACCAAAAAAAATATTTTCCAGTCCTCTTTTTATCAATCCTCTTTTTGTCAGTCCTCTTTCTCTCACACTTCCTTCCATACATATCCCACATGGGTTTTATTTACATGTATTTTATGTATATTTATATATATTTTATTTTTTTTTTAATATTCATATGTTAATATTTATTAATATATGTATATGCATTTTAAGTCGAATTTATAAATGTATGAGTATGATTGCCTAATTTGAGTTTCTATCTTAATTCTTATACATGCATACATA
>NC_068982.1:57934667-57946804 GCF_001194135.2 Octopus bimaculoides | reverse complement strand
ATATATATATATATATATATATATATATAATGTCAATTTAAATTTTCCTGCCAATAGGTCAGTGACAAGTGATTAGTTATAAAATATATATCAAATTCAAAGCTAATTGTTTTCAACTAATTTAGGTTCAGGCTGCATTATATTGAAGAAAGAATTGGCTAAACCAGTTTTCAGTTGAGTAATTGATCACAAGGAATTTTAAATTCTATTTGGATGGGAGTAAAATATTTTATGATAATTTTCCTATTTTGCTTCCCTGGTTATGTAAATATCTATATTTAGGTAAATTGTTCAGAAATTTAACGATATTAACAAGTGGTTTCTGTAAATTATTTATTGAAGCCTTTGTTTAAATTATTTGCTTAATGCTTGTTGCTTGTAAGGCTGAGGTAATTGGATAAAAATAGGTTAGGGCCTGCTAATAATGTTTTATCTTATTGAAATATATTAGGCATATTTAGAGTATTGCATGCCTAAATATAAAGGAAAGTGATCGCCCTAAAAGTATTAACCTGCCCTAACAATCTTCCTCCCACCCACCACCTTGTGTGAATGCTATTTGGTTGTTGGAAAGAGTGAGCCATAAAAAGCCTTTTATCTGTAGGCATTTTGTCATTTTAGGCACCGTTGACATGGCAACGAGTGTGAAAGCTAGTAAAATGTCAGCACGCTGCCATATCCAACTTTACAAAACATTCATTGGTTGTGACAAATTCTGCCCTGAGGCACTATGACTCAGTGACCGAAACAACATTCTCTATATTTGTCTCATCAAGATCCTCTTTTTCTCAGTGAATTCTTATATTGAAGATGAGGAGGCAACGCCAGGAAAAATATATCGACACACACTTCGACAATGTAATGAGAAGTACGGCTCGAAATGAAATTACTGATATTGTCAAAGTCAGAAAAGCATTCATAATGGTCTTTAAGTAATGAACATGTAAAAGTAGGAAAATTATTTAAGTGTAAACCTTATGCCTTAAGGCAACTGCATAAAAACCTTCTCAGCATTGCTTGTAATTTAACTCTGATTTTTCATTTGGGAAATGTGATACATTTCTGCTCTAAGCTTGTAATCTTTAGCAAAAACTAACTGAATATTGTTTGTTGTGGGCCCGTTAGTTCCCCGCAAGTTACTGACTGCTGTGAATGGCTCATAGATATTAAGTAATGCTAATTACTTTCGACAGTTAGCTATCTTTAATATATGATAGCTTCTTTCACATTGCAGTGTGTATCATCAGGAGAAACATTATAAGACAACACCCACTTCCTTAATGTTCATAATAGGCAATGACAAGAAGAAACAAAGGAATTAGAAACAAAAGCAATTGTTGTTGTTTTTATTATTATTCAGATGATGATACCAGCTATAAATATGTTCATTAATGAATGTTTCATTAGTTTGGATGAAATATAAATAGATGGCACTTCTTAAACATGTCAGTATGCATTTGTTGGAGCATATATGTATGTATAAGTGTGTGTATGTATATATATAGAGAGAGAGATACATACTATATATAAGCATATAAATGAGGGTATGTATTGATGTGTTTGTAAATTGATATGTGTGCATGTGTGTTAATATGAATTTATGTATATGGGGGCATGCATCAATGTGCATATATGTATATGTGCACCTCTGCTTGCGTATGTTCTATATATAGCTTGTATTGTGAGACATTGTCTTCTTCAGCTGTCGACAGGGGATCACAACGATTTTGGAACCTGCCAACAGTACTGTTTTGTGCAGCAATATATAGATCAAAACAGTTTGGTTCAGAATCCTTGGAACCCTGAGTTTCAAGTGTGTGACTCGTCTTTGGTCATTGAAGTATGAATGAGAGATTGATTGAAGAGAGTCAATGTTTATTACTGGATGTTAACCTACTATTGGTCAAGAAAGGTCATGTGATATTAATGTCAGTATTTTTAGTATTTTAGCGACAGCAGTTAGATGGAAAATACCATGCGGTGAACAGGAAATCGACCACGTGGTGGATAAAATATCAGTCGTGTGGTTGGCAGGGAAGTAGGAATGGGCAGCAGATGTGGGAGTATATATGTATATATGTACATGTATATGCCCATATATCTGTGTGTATGCATCAGTACTTATACGAGTGTGTATATATGCTTAGATGTACATTCCTACATCTGCACACACACACAGACATGCACACATGCAAAGGCACACACATGTGCACACATATACACATACGCATGCACATATGCAAAGGCACACACACATACACAAAGGCATGCACATATGTATACACAGATGCACACACATACACGAAGGCACACATGCATGCGCACATGTAAACACATGCACACCTTTATTTCCATATACATATGCACACGCACATATGCACAAATTTACACCATCCGATGGTATTACTAAGCACTACACAGGTATGACAGCTAATGCCTTCAAGTGAAGATACTCCCAGCATTTGCATTCATTTAGCTCCAGGGAGCAAGAGAACTCAACTTCCCTGTCGTGCTTTCTCAGAAGACGTTGTGACCTCTGAGATGAAACACCCAGCATCAAGTGGACTATTATCAACAGGGTGCCACCATTTTCACCCAACACCCCTAATTACCAGTTGTGACTCCATGAAAAACTGCATTTCATCTACCAACCCACAGTATCCATCAACAAAAAATATGAAGTATTGTATTGCTGTCATCAGGGGTACATCCTTCTGGCAAATTTCAAGCCATTGGCCACTGACAACCCGGATATACCTCCTTAGTACAAGCCTGCACCGTCTGCACCAAGGTGATCATTAGAAATGAACCCCATGAACAATACCGCAAATCACCAATCCCCAACACTTCCCCATACCTGTCTCTCCGTATATTCTCACTCCTTGTACATCATCCTTTGTGCACGACCACATAAATGTATGTGCTTGCATGCACATATGTATTTGCTCACTGTATGCATGCACACGGATGTGCGGGTGTGTACATGTGCATGCATGCATGTGCACCCATGTGTGTATATGTGCACACTTGTGTGTGCATGCACTCGTATGCATATGTACATGGAGATAAAAATGCACATGTGTGTGTATGTGCATCTAAACATACATACACACATGTATGCATACACGCAGATATATGGGCATATATATGTACACATATACACCCACGTCTACACCCACATCAACTGCTCCTTCCTACTTCTCGCAACTACATGACCAATATCTTGTCCACCATGTGGTATTTTCCATCTAACTCTTGTCACTGAAATACTGAAATACAAACATTAATACCATGTGACCTTTCTCAACCAATCGCAGGCTAATGTCCTGTAATAAACCTTGACTCTCTTCAATCAATCTCTCATTCAGACTCTAATGGCCGAAGACTAGCCACATGCTTGAAACTCGGAGTACCAAGAAATCTGAATCAAGCTGTTGTGATCTGTACATGTAACTCTAAATAAATGTGTTTGGTGCCCTTCTTTCATTTGTCTACTCACTCTTATATATATATATATATATATATATATATATATACACACACACACACACACACACACACACACACACACACACACACACACACACACTCACACACTTTATTTGTGCTTTAACCAGGCTACCATTGGTTTCATGTTGAAAGAGAGACATATCACTCAACAGTTATTCAAGTATGCCACATTTGACGTTGGTGGGTCAATATTCTTATTTGTGGGTTAATAAGGCTACCAATGGTTTCATGCAGTGAGTAATCTTCCAACAATTACCAAGCCTATCACATAGGTACATTGGTACTCATCTTGTTGACAGCTGAGAGGTTGCTCTCTACATGAAACTATTGGAGGCCTTATATTCTCACTCCTTGTACATCATCCTTTGTGCATGACCACATAAATGTATGTCTTTTATACACACAAATAACATTTATCTTTTATCTGTTTCAGTCATTAGACTGCAGCAATAATTTGAAGAATTTCAGTCAAATTTATTCACCCCAGTACCTATTATATTTTTGAGAAGCCTGGTATTTGTTCTGTCAGGCTCTTTTACTGAACTGCTAAATTATGGGAATGTAAACACACCAGCACCAGTTGTTAGATAGATGAATGGATGGGTGCATCAGTGTGTGTGTGTGTGTGTGTATATATATATGTATGCATACACATCCATACATACATACATACATACATACATATGCTTGCATATATATGCGTAATTTCTTCTAGTTATTGCATCAATTGGCCACTGCCTTTATAACAGCCAAAGTGGATATTTTTTGAAGCAGAAATTGCTAACAGCAAGACACATTTACTGGGTTTATAGCATCAACAATGAACCAGTGAAATCACAGTAGATGTTTTATAATGTATACAAAGTTCTGCATGTAGCATATCAGTAATACAAACAACACTGTGCTGACACCATGTAAAAGGTACCTATGCTGCTGCCCCATAATAGCTCCCATGTCAGTGTCACATAATAGTGCCTGTGCCAAATAATAGGTTTCTTCAATGAGGATTGACATTGAACTAAACAACTACACTTTGTCATCAATCAGACAGTGACACATGGCCTCTTGGTTCAGGTTTTAGGCTCACAATTGTTAAATTGCAGATTCAATTTCCAGACCAGGTGTTACTTCAAGGTACTTCCTTTCATGTTGCTTTAGTTCACTCTGCTAAAACAAAAAGAGTAACTGTAGAAGCTGGCTGTTGGCCTTGCGATAGATTGGTATCCCATTCAGGCATGGGAAAGGGTGTTGTGATCTTTGTCACGTAAAATGTCTTGGAAACTGAGATAAGCTTCAGCCAAATGGGCACGGAGGCTTGAGACAAATTTTAACAGTATATCTATGGATTACACCTAATTGATTTTAATCAATTACTTATGTGTCTTAACTCTGCCAGATCATGCTTGGCAAAGTTTCATAACAACAACAAAAACAAAAACAACTATTTTCTTTTTAAATACTTTCTCCTCTTTTTCCCTGTAATGTATTGTTAACTAGGAAAAATAATTCTAATCATGACATATCATGAAAATACAAATAACGGAATAGTTGTTGATCTGCACGTCATCTGCTTTCTTCCATTTGATCATGTGAGATAATCTATCTGCACAGTCTATCTATCTGTCTGTCCGTCCGTCCATGTGTGTGTGTGTGTGTGTGATGGGCTCTCCCATCAAAGATGACATACGAGCATTCAGCTTTTGCTGAACAACCTGCATAAATGATTGCGGCATGAAATGTTCATGTCACACATTAGTTCACTCTCTCCATCAAATCGACATTGCCTGAACAGATGCACTGTGTACCATACGTCAGGTGTTGAAGTGATCACAGAACAATGTGAGATGAAGTGTTTTGCTCGAGAACACAATGCACCACCTAGTCTATGAATTGAAATCACGATCTAGCAATCATAAGTGCAACGCACTTACCACTAACCACTATATGAAATAAGAATAAGTTTGGAGAAAATTACATCATTAATTGATGATTACACCATGCATTACCGACGATTGTTTCTAGTGTGCAAGCATATTTAGATACAGGAAAAGGTATACAATACCAATCAAATTATTATATCTGAAAATACATGCTAACACAATGTTATCAAGGCAAACCAAAATTGGTAGCTCATTGTTAGATATAGTTAACCAAAATCATTTAACACAGAGCTGTATAGATTTCTGCCTGGATTTACTAATCCCTTTTCACTTATAATTATTATTATTATTATTATTTTTAAGGTGGTGAGCTGGCAGAAACGTGAGCACACTGGGCGAAATGCTTAGCAGTACTTCATCTGTTTTTGCATTCTGAGTTCAAATTCCACCAAGGTCGACTTTGCCTTTCATCCTTTCAGTGTCAATAAATTAAGTACCAGTTGTGTCCTGGGGTACGGTCTAATCAACTGGGCCCCTGCTCCAAAATTTGGGGCCTTGTGCCTAGACTAGAAAAGATTATTATTATTATTAAGAAGGCGGTGAACTGGCAGAATTGTTAACATATTGGATGAAATGCTTAGCGGTATTTCGTTCATTGCTACATTTTAAGTTCAAATTCCACCAAGGTTGGACTTTGCCTTTCATCCTTTCGGAATTTATAAATTAAGTACCAGTTGAACACTGCAGTCGATGTAATGAACTTGTCCCCTCCCCCAAATTTCAGCCCTTGTGCCTAGGTAGAAAGGGTTATTATTAAGGTGGTTAGCTGGCAGAATCATTAGCATGCCAGGCAAAATACTTAGCAGCATTTCATCCATCTGGACGGGGGATCACTCGGCTCGTCCGTCGATGAAGAGCGCGGCTATCCGCGTGAACTGATGCGAATTGCAGGACTCAGTGAACATCAAAGAAAAATTAAATAAAAAGGCGGCGAGCTGGCAGAAACGTTAGCACGCCGGGCGAAATGCTCAGCGATATTTCGTCTGCCACTACGTTCTGAGTTCAAATTCCACCGAGGTCGACTTTGCCTTTCATCCTTTCGGGGTCGATTAAATAAGTACCAGTTACGCACTGGAGTCGATGTAATCGACTTAATCCGTTTGTCTGTCCCTGTTTGTCCTCTCTATGTTCAGCCCCCTTGTGGGCAGTAAAGAAATAAGCATTTCATCCATCTTTACATTGTGAGTTCAAATTCCACCAAGGTTGACTATGCCTTTCATCCTTTCGAGGTCGATAAATTAAGTACCAGTGAAACACTAGGGTTGATCTAACCAACTAGTCCCTGCACCCAAAATTTCAAGCCTTGTGCCTACAGTAGAAAGGATTAGTAGTTTTATTATTATTATTATTATTATATCTTACTCTCTTCCTCTTTTCAGATGCATTTCTCACTCCATTCCTCAAAAAGCCCTTTGCACTTATCATTTTCTCTTTGCCTTCATCCTTCATTTTTAGTTTCATCTTAGGATGAACACACACACACACACACACACATGCATGCATGCACACATTCCACATAGTACATCTGATTTTAAGATATATGATATTTACACAAACACATTGATACATATATACATACATACATACATACATACATACATACACCTATACAGTTATATTCATACAAATTTGCAAGCGTTCATACACATTTCCTTCCTTTCAGATATTTTAGGTGAAGAAATTATTTTTCTATCATTATTATTTATGTTGTTAGAAATTTTTATTTATTTATTTTTTTTTTATTTATTTATTTATTATTTATTGCTAATCC
This sequence comes from Octopus bimaculoides, assembly GCF_001194135.2. Taxonomy (NCBI): domain Eukaryota; kingdom Metazoa; phylum Mollusca; class Cephalopoda; order Octopoda; family Octopodidae; genus Octopus; species Octopus bimaculoides. Next base: position 57,939,583 of record NC_068982.1, on the reverse strand, counting down.
TGTTTGATTTCTTTGTTTAATTCAAATATTCAAAGGTTTTTGTTTTCTGATATTCAACCACTGTCAGCAGAGAAATATTTAGGTGACTGTGAATGAACACAATGGTTCCGAGAGAACTCATGGAATTGCTAGGCTTCTCTTCAAAGTGAAATAATGAGGGATTCATATATAATTGGAGTGTGAGTTATGTCACAATGTCGGTTGATTTCACGCTGAAGTATGAAGCATAGGAGAAGGAGGGGAGGACAATTAAATGCCAGTGAGGGTGTTAGGAATTCACCCACTGGGGAGAGTTGAAGAGGGAGGAGAATGTGTCCTGTAGGATACTAATCAGCCGCAGAAGAAGGCTAAAGGGAGGAGAGTCATATTATGGATGGTCTAATATGTAGTCTGGAAGGAGTGCAGGTGAAGAAGGTATGCCTAATAGACAAGTATTGGCTGATCTACAGTGAAGAGATAGCAGTGAAGTTAAGTGTCCTGGAGTACTTAAGCTGTATTCTATAAGAAACTAGGTGGAGAGAGTGTCGTGTTTGCATTAATCAGCTGTTATTCAATGAATTTGGTTGGTGTACCTTGTAGAGAGTCTGGTAATTGTCCTATGTGGGAGCGATCTGCTCTGCTGTGGTAAGGGTGGTAGAGATGTCTTCAGATTAGAATCAAACCCCACCCCAGGTGAAAAGAATGAAAGTTGGTGGTGGTGTTAGTAGAGTATTTGGTAGTCAAAGTTTAAAACGCAAAAGAAAATAAAGGAAAAGAACTTGTGTATTCTAAATGTAAGACTAAAAAAACAACACAGTGTAAATGCAATATAGGAAGGATAATGTAATAAAAGAAGAATATTAAATAAGACTAAATTAAGTGACGTATGACAGGTGAAGCTAGGAATTTGTTAAGGTGGAGTTATTTATGAAGTGCGGGTGTTATGCATGGTGGAATATTGAGACGAATTGAAAGGTCAGAAATTATCACCATTTTCAGGCTTGGCTGAATTTGTGTGTTTACTGAATTGAGCTAACTTTTCTATAAGTTGCATGGGAATATGTGTGTGTGTGCATGGCTTGTATGTGTGCATGTGTTTTTCAAGTGAGAAGCTGATCAGCAAGAAATCTGTCAGCTTTTATGACTTTCAAAGCTTACATTTTCTGGAATGGATAATTTAGCAATAATAATTTGTATAAAAAGAAAATATAAAATAAAATAAATTTGAAAAAAAAAATAAATGTAACGTAAAAGAAAATGACTGAGACAACGCTTTTTTTCCTTGTTTTGTTTTTTTGTTTTTTTTTGAGCGGGGAGGAATTTTTTTTTTTTTAAGGTTATCTGTTAACCTTTCATTATCAAAGATGAATTTCATAAGCGATGTTCTTTGGGAAATCCTTTGATGTTGTTACTTAAACAAGTACCAAAGATTAACTTAGGTGATAAAGCACTCAAGATGGAATCAGCAAGTTATCTGGTGAATTTTTATTTTGACTCCATCGTCATATGAATATTAGTATTTGGTACTAAATATCTGATGACTAATAATTATCCCCATTATTTCCTAGACATCTCTCTTAATGTTGTCTGATACTACCTTTATTACACTTAAATGTCTTCAGTCATTTGCCCCCTGTAAGTGCGTGTGTGTGTGTGTATGTGCATACACACATTTTGGGGTTATGCCTATTTGATTTAATTCTTTATTTGTGTGTGTGTGTATGTGAATGAGAGAAGAGGTTTGTTTAAATTGCAAGGACAAAAGGGGAGACCCTCTATGTGGTTGCTAAGCCTGCTTGAAATAACAACTAAATCTTCAAATTAATCCTTACTATTTTAAAAGGAGATAAAGCCCTTTGCTCCCTATGGAGAATAGGCCATCAGTAACTTTTCTTCACTCTTCTTGACTCTGGCTCTATTCTGCTCTTCTGTAGAATCCCTGCTTTTATTTTGCTGCACTACATCATATGTCTCCCTAACTGAAGGCCTTCCTCTCACAGATCTCATTGGTTTTGAATTGTCATCAATGCCCCTGTAACTTTGCTTTTTTTTTTTGCTAGGAAGGTGGGGGTGTTGACTCTCCTTTTTTTAACTTATGGACAGAAGTGGTTTAAATTAGTTTGGCCTCTATTCTTTGATATGTCCAGCATGGAAGGCCCTGCCAAGAGCTTGTGTTCAGCTGGAAAAGCTCTCAGGGTCACTGAGGCAAATAAGCGGTGGTGGTACCAACAGCAGTGATGGCGGTGGTTGTGGTGGTGGAAGCAATGGTGGTGGTGATAAAGGAACTAGAACATAAATTGGGTATAAGAGAAATCAGATGTAGTGCACCAGGGAGGAGACTGCGCAGATATGGGCATATAATGTAAATGGAGAATGACAGCTATATAAGCATGTTCTGAACAATAAAAGTAAAATGTAACTGTATAAGAAGATTGAGAATGAAGTGGTAAAAAGGGATCTTGTGATGTTATAGCTTATAAGAGAAATGACAGAAAACTGTGTCAACCAGCAATATGTGGTGCTGCAGAAGCCCCAACCCTTACACAAGCCTAGTGCATGCACTCATCTCTTCATCCCTTACCTGTTATTAATGGCCATGCACCCTCTTGTCTATTGCCCATTCTATACCCTCACCCCTTCCATCTAGTCTCCAAACTGCTGTATCTGTTCTGTACCACCTTATCTCTTCTACTTACAATGCCATGCCACCCCAAATTGAGAGGAAAGTACTTGATTTGTGCATATTGAATATATTTCTTTCTCATACCTCCATCACCTATATCCTGCTACATATCTGTCTTCTGAAATCCTAATGCTTGAGTGGAGAAGGATTGCACGATGACAACTTTTACCAGTCCTCTTTGATTCTCCTGTCACCCGAATCTCTTTGCTTTGACGTGTTAAGTTGAGCTTATGCCTAACTTCTCATAATCATGTTATTTCTCCACCACGCACCACTCTACCCACCCATATATATAACATGAAGAAACACTACATCTACTCAATTCTCCTCCTCTTTCTCTCCCTACTGTCTGTATTTCTCTAACTCTCTATCACAAATCCCTTGATACTATTTTTCCCTTTCCCTCCTATTCCTTCCTTCCAATTTATCTTTCCTTTCTGCTCCACTTTACCCACCCATGTATAATGTGGGGTAGTCCTACATCTCTTCTTACTCAACGTCCATTATTCTATCACTAACTACCTACCATTACTTCTGCTTTCTTTCTGTTACTCCTTCCTTTCTCTAATATTGTCTTTGTTATCTCTCCTCTACCATCATCTCTCAGCAACAAACCTGTTTAACTCCAAAAAAAACAGTCTTGGACCCTAACAAACCAGCCAACCCATACTGGCATGGTGAATGAACTGCACCACTCTATCACTTGGTCCACCAGCTTAACTTCCCCTTTACCGTTATCACTTTTTTCCACCTCACCTTCACTCTAATCCCTGACATTACTCTTCCCCTTCTCTCCTCTGACTCCATTACTCCCCACTCACCAACATCATGAAGCCCCACTTTCATCTCCCAAGCTACAGCATGACCTCAAAAGTGCTGGTACCACAAAACACACACAGGCTGTAAGGGATTGGCTATTGATTCAAGCAGTATCAATGCATGACTTGAGAGGGTTCTTTAGCCTTGCTGGTGACAAGGCAACCTTTGTAGTGCTGGTGCTATGAAGAAATATACCCTGTACACTCTATTAAAATGGTTGGTGTTTGGAAGGGCACTTAAACACAGAGACCATGCCAAAAATGAGACATTGGAGCAGGATGTTCCCCCAAACTATTGAAACTTAACAAACTAGCACACCCATACCAGTAGGGAAAATGAATGAATGGTGATGACGGTGGTGTTGGTGGTGATGGTAGCAGCAGCGGTGGTGTTGTCATAGTTGTCGATGACAATTACTGCAGTTGACAGCATTATATTTTATGCACTGTAGCACAATGTAAATCTGAAAAACTGAAATACATTTAAATATTGATTTCAAATTTTGGCACAAGGCCAGCAATTTTGGGGTAAGAGATATTAACCTCAGTGCACAACAGGTACTTATTTTATTGACCCCGAAAGGATGAAAGGCAAAGTTGGCCTCAGCAGAATTTGAATTCAGAACATAAAGATGGACGAAGTGCCACTAAGTATTTTTCCCTGCATGCTAACAATTCTGCCATCTCACTGCCTTTAAATACATTTAGATATTGCAAAGCCTTGTGGTGAGTGAAATAAGAATATAAAAACGTTAAAAAGTTCTTATTTTCACTCACAGTGAGGTTTTGCAAATATTTTAAATAAGTGAATGTTTGAATTCACAATTGCTAGATAGGTAGTCTTGCAATTTAAATGTCATGGTCAAATATACTTCTTACATTAAATAGCAACATCTCAAATTGATTTCATCTCTGCAATGCTTTATCATTGAAGATGAACTGATTCAATGACACTTTTACAGGAGTCAACCTATGTTATTTTCACTAATGGTATTTGCTATGGGGCTGATGTCTCTACAAACCCACACACCCAGTAGACAAAAACAGTTATTGAAAAGTTGCATTTCAATCCATCAATATGACATTGCTGATAATTGCCACATTTCTCTTTTGACAAAGTGAAGTATATTTGCCACCTAAATGTGGCTGACCCATATGGGACGATGCTACTGTAGCTTTTAGCCCCAGGAAGACATCTCCTCCAACTGGCTAACAACACACTGTCTGTGCCCGATCAGTATTTGCCAAGGGAAATCATCATTCCCATCTCTAGCCTGGCATGATACACATGGACCCGGGTTTCTGGCTAGTAACCTGTCATCAGCGTGTGACGGAACACAAAATACTCTATGCTTTTTCCAGTGACAAATCATCGCTGATCTCAAAAAAGGAGAAACAAGCAATAATAAATCTCTGAGTGAGATGTAAACAGTAGC
>NC_068982.1:57933231-57934554 GCF_001194135.2 Octopus bimaculoides | reverse complement strand
AAAAAAGGAGAAACAAGCAATAATAAATCTCTGAGTGAGATGTAAACAGTAGCAGCCTGACATCATGAAGTATATTTGTCACCTAAATGTAGCTGACCCATATGGGATGATGCTACTGTAGTTTATAGCCCCAGGCAAAGTTTTCTGTATATTTATATTAGTTTCTTGTTTATATTAGTCTCTCTTACAGTTAGAACAGTTTATAACATTGCTATCTTAGCTTTGCCAGTATACAACTTTTTCCTTCAGCCAACAAATGATCCTCTACATGGTTTTTCAATTTACTGAAAATGTTCGCTGAATCTCACTTCTAGCAGGTAAGGCTGTGTGGTTAAGATTCTCGCTTCGCAATCACATGGTTTCAAGTTCTGTTCCACTGCGTGGCACCTTGAGCAAGTATCTTCTACTATTGTTCCAGGTTGACCTATGCTTTGTCAGTGAATTTGGTATACAGAAACTGTGGAAGCCCTTAAATCTATGTGTGTGTGTGTATCCATGTGTGTTTTTGTGTCTGTATGTCACCCACCTCCACCGTTTGACTAGTGGTGGCTTATTTATATCCTTGTAACTTAGCAGCTTGGCAAAAACAGACCAATAGAATGAGTACTAGATTTGAAGAACCTAAACACTGAGTTCAATTTGTTCAACTAAAACTCTTCAAGGCTGTGCCCCAGTATGGCCACAGTTCAATGAAACAAGGAAAGCATTAATAATACCACCTTACCATCTTAATTAGGGTAAAACACAATGGATATTGTAGTCCTAGCATTACTATACCAAAAAAGGAAGCCAAAGCTGGAGTATTTTTCAATCATCAGTCTACCCATTTAGAAAAAAGCACATTGGATATTTTGTAATCTTATCTTGACTATACCTGAAAAGAAAAGAAGGAATGGTCACAAATGGAATGTCTTTTGATCCTAAATTTACCCATTTAGGACTGGCATGGGCCAAAACAAGTGTATCAACAGCTGGAATTTTCTTCCTTTCTTCTTGTTCTCAGGAGAGTCTCAAGGTGGGTCATTTATAATAATATTACCAAAGAGGACAAAGCAAAAAAAAAAAAGAAAAAAATTATCATTTCATATCACTTTCTTTCTTGAGAAGTGCCATGTGTAAGAGAGAAAATAGAAACAGTCCTTGACATCATCAAATACTGTTGAAAGAGGATGGTAAAGGAACTGAGAAGCTCAAAGAAAATGGAGAAAAGAGACCAGGTGTTATTAGTTGATAAATTTTCTTACTTTTCTGACGATGATTTGTGTTGAAGTACCCATGAAACTTCTCAGATTTTTCTATTTGTGTGTTTGCTTGTTTGTTTTG
>NC_068982.1:57927977-57933221 GCF_001194135.2 Octopus bimaculoides | reverse complement strand
TTTTTTTTTTTTTTTTTTTTTTGCTTTTTTTGTTTCTTTCTCCTCACCTACCCTTTTATTTCTTTCTCATTTGAGGATAGGATATAGTTTTGAAATATCTGTCTGATGTGCTTCGGTAAGCTGAGCTGAGTGGGATTTTCAGAGTATATCGAAATGAGAATGTGGCGTCTAAAATAAGACAACTTTAGCTTTGTTGGTGACTAATGACAAGAAATCTGAGATCCTCTATAAAGATTGAGTGCTTCCAGATGTTGTCGTTGTGTGTCTGTATGTCTGTCAGCCTGGTTGCCCTTGGTTGGTTGTCTCTGTCTGTCTGCCTGTATGTCTTCACACATATCTTTTATTAACCCAAAATTCAGTAATTTTTTTCCCCTCTTTCCTGTAGGTTTTTGCACTATTTATTTTTTATTTATCTTTATCGTTTTTCTTTTTTCTCCATATGTGCTACCAACACTGCCAGATTATATAATCAGTTACACAAGTTTTCTAAAGTTAACCGAAGAGTGTATATGGTGATAGATTTGAAAATGAGCCATAGGTCGGAATGTTCTTTTTACAAATTTCATTATTTAGTGGAGGAGGAGGAAGAAAGGAAGGAGGTGGCAGCCGGTTTGATGTGGTGGTGATGAGATAGAATGGCCTGACTGGAATAAGTCTGTTGTTGTGATTATATTCTTTAGTAAGTGAAGAATACTGTCTCTCTTTCCATTATGCAACATCTAGTTCTTAATCACTGCTGCATCATTTGGTTTGACCCTTTAGCATTCAGATTACTCCATCAAACTGTAATGCCTATTTATTCAAATTGTTTTGAATAAATCATGCATTATCTCACAGCTTAAAGATTTTGATGATGTGGTTGTTTCTTTTTAGAATGACATTGTAGGGTTGGTGCGAGAGGCCAGATCTGGCCAGTTTGAACATGAAACAGGTAGAATATTTGGGCTGGATGTAACTGATTTAAATGTTAAAGGGTTAAAGTGTTTTTTTTAGCAATGATTCTCAACTTTGGCTTGGCCAAGAGATAATTTATGAAAACATATGAAATAGTTTCGTTTAAAATCTGGAAAAAATTAATTCTTGATTCTTGACTGTAAAATTGAATTCAAAAGCGGAAATTTATAAATCTGATTAATTAGAGCAGAAAAATTCTTCTTGGATCTGACTAGCAGACTGGTGAAGTTTGTAGTTTGTTTGTGAGCAGATAAAATTTTACATTGAAGGAATGGTGTTTGGGTACTATATGTCATTACTTTGATGTTCTATAAACCCCAAAAATGGTTAAGGCCCATTTCTTTTGAGTAAAATATAATTTTGATAAATGATTCGAGTAGCACAATTTTGTAATTGAATTTAAATTTTAGTTTTCTTAGATTTTTTTTTTTAATTAATGAATAAAGCAGATTGAACAATATGTGTTTTAAATTTTTTCAAAGAATTACATCAAGCAAGCAAAGAAGCCTCTCTGTGGTTCTTTGAGCTGTTTGAAATAGCAGCCAAATTTTTACAAATCACATCCCTCTGTTATAAAACATGCATCAGATATTGTAACCTTAGTTACACAGCATCTGAAAAAAAGATGGGTTGATCATGGCTGGATTGTTTTTCTTCACAGGTCTACTTGACCAATGCTGACCTGGAGATAAACAACAATAGCAATGATAGATTGCATGCTGTAGCTATTTAAAAACAAATATGAACAGAAATTAGAAATTGATGTTCAAATGTTCGCTTTTGAATGCACAAATATCCTGTTTCAACCCTTTAGCATTTAAACCAGCTACACCAGGCCAGAATATTTTACCTGTTTAATGTTGAAACCAGCTAGAGCTGACCTCTCACACCTACCCTACTATCTCATTGCGAAAATAAACAGTCACATCATCGAAATCTTGAAGTTACAAGGTAATTCATGCTTAATTCAAAACAGTGTGCAAAAATAATCTTTGCATTTGACAGAATAATCCGAATGTTAAAGGGTTAATAAATAATTTCAAACTTTAAAACTAAAATAAAATTCTTCCCAAGAACTGATATTAAGTTTAAGAAACAACCAGCTAATTAGGTTCTGAAAAAAATTAATAAGCACTGCACCTGATTTGTTTGACTAAACCATCCAAGACAGGGTTCCCAGCCAGTGGAGTGACATCATTTGTAAGCTATAACAATGTGAGGAAGCACAGTGTGACCTGTGGTGTATAGCACCTGATAGTCTACTTCATACAGTGGCACATACATACCTACCTACAGACAGACAGAAAGGAGAAAGCTGATTCAAAAATTACAGATCCAATCCATCATTGTAACTGTAAAAATCTGTAAAACTTTCAAGAAGTTTATCATTTAAGTATATATGAGCATGTTTAGATATGCAACTATGTGCATGAGAATACATACATAAAACAAAACATTCAAATCTGCACATATACATACATACAAAAATACCTGTTGTTGAAATTACAATGAAGGAGCCTTGGATTTAGGTTAGAAACTGGCCCTTGCTCTACTGGCAAGAAATCTTGAAATAAAATTGAATAATAACATACATACATATATACATACATACATGTATGTATATGAGACAGGCTTCCACACAGTTTCCCTCCACCAAATGCACTCACAAGGCATTAGTTAGCCTGAAGCTATAGCAAGAAGACACTTGCCAAATGGGCCACACTGTGGGATTAAACCTAAAACCACTTGATTGCAAAACAAACTTCTTAACCACATGATCATGGTGCAATTTTATCATTTTTTCATTTGAAATGATAGGATGTAGTTTAAAGGAAATGTAGCTAGTATTTCTAGCAGGCCAAAAAACCACATAGAGGTTTTTTGATAATACAGTGCAGAACAGACATTTTATCACTTTGTTGTCGTGTTACTCTGCATAATGGCATCCTTAGTAATAGTAACTTATAGAAAGACAGTGGATTAGTTAGTTAATTAATCATTTAGTTGGTTATGGCTCATCATTTGACTTGTGAGATCGTTACAATCAAGATACCTACAAGTTCTGTCCTGACTATCCGTAACTCTTCATGTACCACTAATAACTGCAAGATACCGATCATAATAAAGAAACAAGATATAATCTGTGTATGTATGTGAATGCACATGTGCACCTATGTTTATGTGTAACTGAGTTCTGATGACAAACATCCAAAAGAAAGAACGAGAGAAAAAGGTGGTGGGAAGAAAGAAGTAGCTGCAAGGGAGGGAGTAAGTGTTGGCTATGTGAGAAAGTCCACACAGCACAATGCACTACTGAGAGCTTCCTGCTTCATTGATTGGTGTGGGCGGTTGAAAGAAAGAAAGAAAGAACAGAGTGGAGTAAGAGCAAGAGAAAGAGAGGAGGGAAGAATGTGTGTGGGGGGGGGGGGGGGTGAAACCACTTTTGGTAGTGGACATGACCAATAAAGGTATTGATGGATGAATCATCCAGCACTGTTGCCCCTGACACTACTACAAATAATAGACCAATGTATCATGTTGGCCAAATGAATATTTGGAACATTCTAAACTCTGCTCATATCACAATGTCCTGATAAAGCAAGGAATAACTGCGTAATAATAATGATAATATTATTAATAATAATAATAATAATAATAATATTAATAATAATTTCTTTATAATGATGATGATCTTTTTCTAATAATAATAGTCCTGGGTGGTGGTGGGGAGGTGTTTGTTGGTTGAGGAGCTATGTGAATTTTGTTTTGTTATTGTTCTTTTATTTTTGTGTGTGTGTCTTAATTGTTTTTCCATTGCTTCTCACTTTCATTCTCTTTTTGTCCACCCCACTGCCACTTCCTCCCTGCTTTGACAGTATTATTCCCATTCAGTTTTGATTCTCATTTCTACATTTCCATTCTCCCACCCTTCTCTCTTTCTCTCTCTCTCTCTCTCTCTCTCTCTCACACACAGTTTTTCTCTGTCTCATATGCACACATAATCTTTTTCCTACTTTTACACTCACACACACACACACATATACACACCTCAGTTTCTCTGTATTTCCTTCCTTCTCTTTCCTGTTCTAATCCTATGTTTATTTTGCCCTTAAAAAGGGGCTTATCAGAGATTGTCTATGAAATTAATCACCTCAGCTACTAGCTGGTGGAGGGTGGTGGGGATAGGACAAGCAGGTGAGAGGGAAGAGAGCATATCTAAAATTATTTTGCTAATTATTTTCCTTCCATGCCATTTCTGACTTTTGGCACTGCCATTGAGTCAGTCCTTACCTATTCACCTCTGTAACACACAAAGCTCTCAGACATATTTGCATAGAAAGTCCCAGAAACACGATTTTGGGGATATTGCAGAGGACTTGTTGCAGAGAACTATCTGGAGAAATAAAGCTAATAGAAGCTAGAACTACGACGTTAACCCTTTTGAAACACATGGTGTTTTGGGATGTGTAATCAAAAAGACCAAAATTCTTTTTCTATTGCGACACATCAACTGAAAGATGATCTCTGATTAGCTATTACACTTCAAATCCAACCATTCACAACATTTGTTCCATTCTGGCCAATGGATCAGCCTCAAAATCCTTTCAGGTTGTATCACTTGGGCCAATCAATCAGCCTGGGTGTCCCAAGAGGATTAAACATTTTCTATGAAATTTTGTTGGTAATTATTTGATCTGTTAACCTAATCTTCAGTATCATGAAAAATGGCTAAAATTTTGGGGTTAAGCCTGTATTAGGGGATCTTAGAATCATCCAAAGAAATGGAAATTTTGGGTATATTTTAAAATTTATTTCTAATACCTATGGTTCAAATTTCATCAAAATCCAAAGCATATGAATTTTCACGGGGGCTCCTGCCCCCTCAAAATTGAATGAAACATATGGCATTACCCTTCTCCCTGAGCTTGGATTTTGTGTTCCAAATTTCATTAAGATTGGTCCAGTAGGTTTCAAGTCTATAAGTAACACATGAATACACATAAAGACCCAGAGTAACGTGGTGGTGGAACAAGGAGGTAGACAGGGCTATTAGACAAAAGAAACAGGCTTGGAAGGACTGGAAGAACGGTGGTAGCAGGGAATTGTACCAATGTGCCAGAAGGGAGGCTAGGCGACAGGTTTATTTAGCCAGAGGGGAAGCAGATAAGAAAAGATTTGCCAATGTTCTGCGCCGTGAGGACCAAAGACTCGAGGTATTTCGTGTTGCAAGACAGTGTAGGAGAGAGAATAGTGATGTTGTAGGAGAGAAATGTGTTCGCATGGATGATG
>NC_068982.1:57920258-57925685 GCF_001194135.2 Octopus bimaculoides | reverse complement strand
ATATCCCCCTCCATTTCCTTATTGCTATATATATATATATATATATATATATATATATTTATTTATTTATCACCCAACGAAATATATCTGCACCGCCAGATGCTCCTGAACCAGTTGTTGAATGTCCCACCCATGAGGGATCGATGTTAGAAGTGTCAAAACAATTGTCGTGATTAATAATAAATTCTCATATATACCATCATCCGTCTTATTTGCCATATATATATATCTTTTTAATATATAAAACTGAGAATGTGTATGTCTGTGTGTGTGTGTGTGTGTGTGAGACAGAGAGAGAGAGAGTGTGTGTGTGTGTGTGTGTGTGTCTGTCTGGGTGAATCCATAAAACTCATGAACTACCCAACTGATTTCATTCAGATTTTACACATTCTTTACTTAGGGTCCATGCAATATCATGGGCCAAAAAAAATTTTCAACTTCTTGCCTAATGTGAGCCCAGAGTAATCTCTTATCTCTTACACTATTTCAGTATTACGTGTCAAAAGTGAAAAAATAACATGTCTCTATTGTAATCTGAGATACTTCCAGTATAATAGTTTGACTATTAATACTGAAACTATTAAAGTGGAACTATATATGTCACATATATACATGCATGCATATATATATATATATATATATATACATATATATGAGTGGCTGTGTGGTAAGTAGCTTGCTTACCAACCATATGGTTCTGGGTTCAGTCCCACTGCATGTCACCTTGGGCAAGTGTCTTCTGCTATAACCTCGAGCCAACCAAAGCCTTGTGAGTGGATTTGGTAGATGGAAACTGAAAGAAGCCCGTCATATATATGTGTATATATATATGTCTGTGTGCATATGTTTGTGTGTCTGTGTTTGTCCCCCCAATATCGCTTGACAACCGATGCTGGTGTGTTTACATCCCCGTAACTTAGCGGTTTGGCAAAAGAGTCTGATAGAATAAATACTAGGCTTACAAAGAATAAGTCCTGGGGTCGATTTGCTCGACTAAAGGCGGTACTCCAGCATGGCCACAGTCAAATGGCTGAAACAAGTAAAAGAGTATATGTATGTATACTTCTGCACATATATATGTTTTTATTTATATATATATATATATATATATATATATATATATGTGTGTGGTTGTATGGTAAGAAGTTTGCTTTCCACTTACATGGTTCTGGATTCAGTCCCACTGTGTGGCACTTTGTGCAAGTGTCTTCTGCTATAGCCGCGAGCTGACCAAAGCCTTCTAAGTGGATTTGGTTGACAGAAACTGAAAGATGTCCAGCATGTGTATATTTTTTTTATTCTCTCTCTCTGTTTATTTCCTCGTGTTCCTTTCTGTTGAAGAGCATAGACTTGAAACAAAAGACTTTCTCACCTTCCCAAGTATTAAACTTTTATACACCTGTTTATTGTTTATACACTTGTCTTCGTCTTTTTCTGTAAATTTCAAACAACTAGTGTTGGTATGTTTATCTCCTCACCACTTAGCAGTTTGACAAAAGAGACTGATTGAGTAAATACTAGGATTAACAAAAATTAGTACTGGGGCTGATTCGTTTAACTAAAAATTCTTCAAGGTGGTGCCCCAACATGACCACAATCTAATGACTGAAACGAGTAAAAAGATGAGAAAGGAAAAAGATATTAATTACCATTTCTGCTTTTAACTGGCCTAACAACAAAAGCACAACACATATGAAACATAATTACCACCTAACAATATAACACAATTCACTTGAGCATATTGTACAAAAAAAAACAGTTTAAATGATTTAAGAACTAAGATAAACTCTGTAATAAAGCAAAACTGATGTAGCATGCAAGCACAATTCTTTGTCTTGCAAAAGACAATGCTGCACACATCTCAGGAATATTGAAGTGCATCTGGTAGTGCAGAAGAAACTTTTATGGGTCTGTTAGAAACATGATGATCATAATACAAATAATGGTGATAATTTTCATAGACATGCAGTCTGGGGTTTTATAGAAGAAGAAAAGTATGATATTTATGTGATATCTGATATTCTTACCTTTTTTACATTTTCTTCTTTTGGTTTTTTTATTTTTTTTATTTTTTAAGTTTTGGGAAGTGGTGAGAATCTAGCAATAAATGTCAAAGGAAGTCTGCAAAGATAGATCACTTATGATGGTATTTCCTACGAACAAGCTTAGAATACATGAAATGTAAAGGAAATGCCTGCAGAGGTTGACAAATCCTGTGAAGTGATATTGATAGGACAGTGGATGCTAATTGCTCTCTTTGGCATGTAAGACCAGGTGGCAACTGTAGTAGAGTTCATGTAATTCCTACATGTATAAGTATATATGCTTAGATATACAAACATATACATAATTTTCAGGATCCGATGGAATCAAGATCTTTAAATAACAAATGCACTAAGAAAGTCAGGGATAGTGCACTTGTACACTGACAGTGGGTACAGACACTCATGTACTGACTAAAGTAAATATGGATTTGTCCTTCCAGTTATGCATATATTCACAATATTGAGCAAATACACAACATATACATAAAGTCACTCAAAATTATACTCCAGCACATATTCCATGATCCACTACAGGTTCAAGATCCAACACAGGAAAGGTTTCAGGTGTGGTGGTGAAGTATAAATAATAACACAGATGGGCTAAGGTTTTCTACAGCCGTTTCAGACATGTTCTTTATTGATGAACACATGTAAAAACAAAACCGTTTTCTTCTGATAAATTCAGAGAAAAATTTAACATTTAGGATTTTTCAAACAAATAATATATAATGTGTATCGACCCTCTCATCTTGGTTCCAGTTTAGAGAGTATTTATACTTCATCAAATATATGTGTGCGTATGTGTTTGTGGAAAGAGAGTGAAAGACTTAACATCATAAAAAATTATAAACTCTTAAGAGAAAATGAAATAATTCTTTTTATTTATGTGCTTCAAAATCAAGTTCCATGACCATCACATCCTATCTTGGACTACATTATCTGCATATCTTTCTTTTCATATGATAGCATAATGAGTTTTAAGTGAGATTTCATTGCCATATCTAGCAGGTTTAACAGGGTTATTAGAACATTGGGCAAAATGCTTTGCTGTGTTTATTCCAGCTGTCTGCACTCTGAGTTCAAATTCTTCCAAGGTCAGTTTCACCTTTTGTACTTTCAGGATAAGTAAATTAAAGTACAAGTTCCAGGACAGCAGGTTGGTGGAATTGTGAGAATGTTGGATAAAATACATTGCAGTATCAGTTGTGGCATTTTGCATTCTAAGTTCTTCAATGCCAGACAAAATCCGTTGCTCAGTTTAATACCACTTCTAGGTTCTTGGGTATTTTCTGCAAAGTTCTGTTGTTGCACGCATTTGAGCCACATCTCTAATTTACCCTCAGTCTCAGAGGCTCCGAAGAAGCACATGAGTACTACTCTTCCCTACTTGACTAAGTAGTGAAGATAACATTAAAAGAATATGTAAAGTAAGCTCATGGTAACCTCACTAATGCTGGTGCTGGTGGCACAAAAACAAAGTACCCAGTATACACTGTAAAGTGGTTGGTGTTAGAAAGGGCATCCAGCCAACTGAAAGAAGCCTATCATATGAACCAAGCCAAAGCAGAAACTGGAGCACAATGTGATTCTTGGACCCACTGGTTCCTTTCAAACCATCTAACCCATGCCAACATGGGGGTGCAAATGTTAAATGAGAAGAAGCTGGGGATGGGGATGAAGAAGAAGTGCTTCTACAAAGATTTGTTGTCCAGCTTTTTAAACTCAACCCTACCCAAAGCTGGATCACTGGAGGTTTTTTTTTTTTTCCACATTCTCCAGTTAAACGCTACTGATGTAACTCTCTTCATTTCTATGCCAGAGACACAACGCAGCATTGACATTCAGACACGAACCATCTTCAGTCAGAAGATTGACACCAGGTCAACTCAACAGACTGTAACACACTTCCTTTCAAGAAGATGAACTATGGCAAATATACTTAATTAAGAATTCTGTCTTTGATACTTCAATATCTTTTAGTTTGCTTCTTTAATGGAATATTATGTTTTTAAATTTTTATCATCATTATTATCATTATTATTATTATTATTACTATTATTTTGATTAGTGGGGTGGTCTTATAGCTTCTTGTACTCCTACATCGTGGGAAAGTAATATTTTATAGATAGCAAAAGACATTTTAAAACTGTATTTGACAGAACTAAATTTAATGCAGTTTGTTTCTTTTCTTTCCTTTTTTTTTCTTTTGGATGTGTGTGTATGTGAGGGTGCCTTTATGTGTATTTTATTGAGAGTTCTAAGTGTCTGTTAATTGCATTGCTTTATTAAACTTTATGTAATATAGACATCTAGATACTTCAGTCATATTCGAGTTTTGTTTGTTTCCTTTCTGCTTTTTGTTTGTTGTTTTTCAAACAGCATCTGCATCCTTACATCTTGATGAAACTTCTAAAGTGTCCTTACAGTTTGAAATTGTCTCTTCTTGGGTGCTAAATTCTATTAAGTTGTCAGTAACTAGTCTCTTTCATTGATATTAAGGAGCAACATGAAGCTAATATCATCTAAAATTTCTTCAATTTATTTTCATTTTGAATTACCTTTTTTTTTTGTTTTGGGTTTTTGTTGCTTTTGGATTTTCAAGTATTGCAACCACATGTCTCCAACTGTGTTGCAGTCAAAAAAACAAAAAAATAACAAAGTGATAATAATTAAATAAAAGAAAATTTATAAAATACATTAACAAAAATAAATAATTGTAAAAATAAGAACCCATTAAATTAAAAAGCAGCATTTAATTTTTTTATATTTTTTGTAATTTACGTGAAATATAAGCTACATTTCACTCATTTTTTTTATATTTAAATTTTTTCTTATTTTCTTTTATGCTATAAAATGTGACATTTGCTATAAGCATGTATTCAGTTCCTTCCCTCCAAATATTCAAATGAGTAATATACAATTACCAAGCACATGAGTTCAAGTGTTAGAGTATTTCATATTAAACTAATCTTTCAAATGGAATCAAAACATCTTGCTTCCAAACTACATGGTTCCGGGTTCAATCCCACTGTGTGGCACCTTGAGCAAGTGTCTTCTATTATAGCCTTGGGCTGATCAAAGCCTTGGGAGTGGATTTGGTAGATGGAAACTGAAAGAAGCCCATCATATATATATTTGTGTGTATATATCTGTGTGTGCTTGTGTTTTCCCCCATCACTACTTGACAACTGGTGCTGGTGTGTTTACATCCCCGTAACTTAGCAGTTCAGCAAACAGACCAATAAAAAAAAAATCCTAGGATCGATTTGTTCAACTAAAAACCCTTCAAGGCAGTGCTCTAGCATGGCTGTAGTCAAATGACTGAAACAAATAAAAGAATATATATATATATATATATATATATTCATGTATGTATATGTGT
>NC_068982.1:57915055-57919828 GCF_001194135.2 Octopus bimaculoides | reverse complement strand
TATGCTCCGATGGATGTGTAATGTCAGTGTGCATACTCGACAGAGTGTAAGTACCTTGAGAGAAAAGTTGGACCAAAGAAGCATCAGTTGTGGTGTGCAAGAGAGACGATTGTGCTGGTATGGTCATGTAGCGAGAATGGATGAGGATAGCTGTGTAAAAAAGTGCCACACCTTAGCAGTTGAGGGAACCTACGGAAGAGGTAGGCCCAGGAAAACCTGGGATGAGGTGGTGAGGCACGACCTTCGAACATTGGGCCTCACTGAGGCGATGACTTCTGACCGAGACCTTTGGAAATATGCTGTGCGTGAGAAGACCTGGGCAAGACAAGTGAGACCATAACCCATGGCCTTTACCAGGGGTGTAGCCAGCCCACTTATGCGTACCTTTCCCTCTTTGGACACAAAACCCTGCTTGCGAAGACCTGTTGAGGCAAGTGAAATCAAAATCGAAATTGAACCAAATTTGACGACTGGCACCCATGCCAACCTTCCTTTATTGGACACTAAACTCAGCTTGCGAAGACCTGTTGGGGCAAGTGAGATCGAAACTGAACCAAATTTGATGACTGGCACCATCCGAGCAGAATCACTGCCAGAGCAGCGGTCTGGCTCCCTGTGCCGGTGGCATGTAAAAGCACCATTTGAGCGCGATCGTTTCCAGCTTCACCTTACTGGCACTTGTGCTGGTTGCATGTGAACAAAACATTACACTGACTCCTGTGCAGGTGGCACGTAAAAAACACCATTTGAGCGTGGCCATTGCCAGTACCGCCTGACTGGCCCTTGTACCGGTGGCACATAAAAAGCACCCACTACACTCTCGGAGTGGTTGGCGTTAGGGAGGGCATCCAGCTGTAGAAACTCTGACAGATCAGATTGGAGTCTGGTGTAGCCATCTGGTTCACGAGTCCCCAGTCAAATTGTCCAACCCATGGTAGCATGGAAAGCGGACATTAATTGATGATGATGATGATGATTGTGTGTGTGTGTGTGTGTTTAAAACTCCTGATTTACTCTATTGCTACTCTAAGTTTCTTACTGTAGTGTGTTCCCTAAAGTACCAAAACACATGAAGCAAGAAAAATCAAAGTGATGTCATATTAAATGAGATGTCCTGAATTGATAAAGAAATTCTATTCTGCCATTTGTGTGTCAATGTGTGTGTGTGTGTGTGTGTGTGTGTGTGTGTGTGTGTGTGAATTAGCAGTTGAAGAAATGAGGATTGATAAAAAAAATATAATTGTCAGGCTGAAATATGTTCTGGAGTCAATAAGGTTGAGCATAACCCTTAAAGGCAGAACCCCTAGCATGGTCACAGTTTGATGATAGAATTCAGTAAAAGATATGTATATATATTTATATACAGTGAAGGCACATTGCTCATTTATGCACGTATAAGTCAAGGCACATGGCTCAGTGGTTAGAGCATCAGGGTCACAATCATGTGGGAGTGAGTTCAATTCCTAGGCTAGGCTGCGTGTTCTTGGATAAAACACTTTATTTCACATTGACCCAGTTCACTCACCTGTAGAAATAAGTTGCAGTGTCACTGGTTCCAAGCTGTATTGGCCTTTGCCTTTCCCTTGGCTAACATTGTTCATGTGGTGAGGAGAAACTGGTATACATTGAACTCACAATGTAAAGACAGACAAAATGTCACGAAGCATTTTCCCCAGTGTGCTAACGATTCTGCCAACTCATCACTTCAGATGAAACTGAAAATATTAGCATGTAAAATATTGGGCATAAAAATCCTTTTGACGTGGAAGTTTTTGTTTTCTAATTTCTTGGATAATTTCAATTGACTGAAGATTTTTCAACTTCATAAATTATATATATATATATGTGAGACCAATTGCATATTTGTAATCATATATATATTGTTGTATGGAGTCATGTTGACTTGTGCCTGTTCAAGTTAAATATCAGCTGGATCAGTTAGTGCAGTCTTGAAGAGGCCTTGAAGATTATGAGCACAATCCTTAACACCTGATTGAAATGATACAAAAAACAAAAGAAATAAAATAAATCAATAAACACAGGTGTGGCTGTGTGGTTAGAAGTTTGCTTCCCAGCCACATGATTCCGGGTTCAAGTCCCACTGTGTGGCACCTTGGGCAAGTGTCTTCTACTATTGCCTCAGACCAACCAAAGCTTTGCAAGTTGATTTGGTAGATAGAAACTGAAAGAAGCCCATCGTATATGAGAAAGGATCTACAGACGTTGGGACTCACAGAGGGGATGACAAGGGACCGAGATTCCTGGTGGTTTGCTGTACTTGAAAAGACACATTAAGCTAAATAAAAAGCATGACTGTCCTTGCAAACAGGCCTGATCTTTGCATCCCTTTCCAGCTGAGTATTCCTAATCTTGCAGGCTTGTGGATGCTGGTGCCATGTAAAAATCACCCATACCAGTCCCATGTAAACACACCCATGCCAGTGCTGTGTCAAAGCACCTGGTACATTCTGTAAAGTGGTTGGAGTTAGGAAGGGCATCTGGCTATAGAAACTATGTCAAAACAGACATGGAGCCTGGCGTGCTCTTAAGCTGGCCAGCTTCTGTCAATCTATCTAACCCATGCCAGCATGGAAAATGGACATTAAATGATGATATATGTGTGTGGGTGTTTGTGTTTGTCTTCTACCACTGCTTGACAACTGGTGTTGGTGTGTTTACATCCCCATAACTTAGCAGTTCGGCAAAAGAGACTGACAGGATAAGTACCAGGCTTTAAAAAAATAAATAAATGTGTACTAGGGTAGTTTCAAGGTGGTGCCCCAGCATGGCTAGAGTCTAATGACTGATACAGGTAAAAGAAAGATAAATGATAAATAAGAAAGTAAAACAGACAATATGAAAAAATAGACTGGCTCATAGTTTTGTAATCAAATGTGGCCCAACTCCTATTTTAGCTTTGCACATGTTATCACCATACACACACATGTTACTGCACATGTGGTTAATGGTTCAGTATAGCAACACTTTCCTGTAACCACAACAGCAAATGTACACATGTGTATATGTAACCACGCGTGTGCTAGAAAGCAGACCAGTTTAGGACATGTTCAGAGGTGGAAGTGATGCTTGCTCTATCTAATTTAAAATGAAGCAGCATTATAGATTGGAAGAAGAGAAGAAGCTAGCCAGCCAAAGAAGGCAGTTGATATAATAATGTACACCACCAAGAGATGATTATTTCAGATTTAATCAATAAATATTTATTTAAGATGTATTTGTATTGATAATCTATTTAAAACTCTGAGGTTTGTTGACAGATACTCCTGTCTGTGTTTGTACTGTGTATGGGTTTTTCTATATACTTGTACATAAGTGTCTATATTTATATATACATGTATATGTATGTATTTTATATGTGTGTGTGTGTATACATACATACATATGTGTGTGTGTGTGTGTGTGTGTGTGTGTATAATTACACACTCATGCACATATGTATAAGCATGTTTATGCTTATTTACATGTACATATACATTCTATATATTTAGTCATATGTATAGATGTGTGAGTCCATGTACAATTCATTTGAATACACACACCACACTCACACACACATGCATGCATGCACTCATGTACATAACTTTATAGTTTCTTCACAAATTCTCGCATTTGTAGTTTGTTTGTGTATTGATAATCCATTTAAAACAGTATGGTTTATTGTATCTAGTTTGAAAACATCTGTACATATATGTATTTATTTTGTATGTGCTTATATGTGTTTGCTGATTGTGTGTGTGTGTTTGTGTATGTTTGCATATGACTAGTTTACTTTACAAATGTATATGATGCTTTTTTGTCGTTTTTTTTTATATAGTGGACTATGTAGATGTGTTTGGACTGGTTTTATATGTAAGTGAATGTGTATATCTGAAATTGTTATGTATATACTTACATTTTTGTGTACGTACTTCATCTCTTGCTCAAATAGGTATAGATTTTTGTATACTAGCATTTCTCGTGGACTCATATTCTCTCTCTATTGTGCACACACACATGCACACAACCTCAAACACTCTCATTGCACATGTTCTAACATATGTGTCTGAAGGAGTGAGTATGTATGTGCATAAGTATACAAAGCGCAGTGTACACATAAGAATAGATATCTATACATATGTGTATTGTGTATGTGTCTATACATACATGTATGTATATACATGCATATATATATATATATATATATAAACATACACACATATGTGTACATGTGTATGTATATATGTGTGTATATATATATATATACATACACACACAAATATATATATATATACATATACACATACACACATATATATGTACGTACACACGCACATATGTTTGTGTATGTGTGTATTTAAATGTATGCAAATATACATTCAGTCATACATACATACACACATACATACATATATATATATATATATATAAGCACATACATATATACATACATGCATACATTGAAAGGAACTATGTGTGAGTACATGTATGTTAAAGCTAACTTGGTTTTGTTGGCACCAGTCCAACAATGTGTACACTTTCACAAACATGTTATCATAGACATTGACATCAGCAGTGCAGGGTAGAGAATATAATGTGGTAATATGGTTTATGTCTGGCACACAAGGACCAGTGAAAGTAAAGCACCGAGGAATAACAGAGTCTACTATGGCTTTTTCTATCACATCTGGATTAAGGAATTGCTTGGTAGCAACAAACCCAAGAGACTGATAAACAAGCTGTCAGTGCCCTCGTTTTTTTTTTTTTTTTTTTTTT
>NC_068982.1:57906774-57914568 GCF_001194135.2 Octopus bimaculoides | reverse complement strand
AACGACAAACTGTTTCTCTTATTGATATTGCCTTTCATTTATCTCGTATATTCTCATATGTGGATCTAATTTTTATGAAAAACAAAACCAAAAGTCACAGCAGCAACAGCAACAACAACAACAATTACAGAGTAAAAGCAAGAAAGAGGAGATAAAATACTAAAATAAAAGCAAGAAAAAACAAAAATCTATATATTATCTTTGATTATACTATGGCATATCATTTGTTTTGGTTTTTTTTTTTTTGCAGTGTGTTTTTATTTTTTGGGTATTTTTTTTTTCTCCTCTCCATATATCTGCTTTATCTTAGTGGGGGGTCTGCATGCAATGAAGGCAAACAGATTAGGCAGAATCTTCTTTGGAGGATGTTTGTTGTCTATTGGTGCCTGCTGTTTGGTAGATGTTGTGTTGTATCAAACTGTCTCATAGGACAGAATAGGATATCTATTTGGTGAGCAAAACAGAAGAATTTTATATGATTCCTACTCTCATTTTATTTTTCTTCTGAAGTTGTTTGGAATAGATCTGGTGGGAAGAGGAGAATTTCAGTCTTTTTTATTTAACTTTTATTTATTTATTTATTTATTGTAAAGAATAGTCTTTTGGTATTAGAAAAACTCACTTTTGCAGGTGGAGGCCAAAAGTTAGAAACCTATAAATATTGGAGATTATCTGCCCTGGGATATTTTTGGAGCAGGACATGTTTGTGGATTCAGGCCTGACTGTGTTGTTAAGTTGTTTGCTTTGGAACTGTGTGCTGTTGGAGTTGATCTCACTACACACCTTTGGGAATGTGTCTTCTACTATACATTCAGGCCACCCAAAGCCTTGTGAATGAAATCTTGTAAAAGGGAGACTCAGAGGAAATCTGTCTGAGGAACCATTTCTATTCTTGGGTGGCAGATATAATATATCACACACTTTTATTAATGCCACCACTGCTACTCGGTCCTTGGAGACTTTTAGCGGACTTCACTCCACTCTTTCGCCAACTTATCTCTGAGGTACTTGAAATGATCATAAGCACCATCCTTCCTCCTCTGATTAAGGTATTAAGCAAAAAAAAATATCTAGAAATAAATTTAAATCAAATATTGCTAATGTGTAATTTTCTTAATTATTTTCAATATAGAGTTGTTGAATGCTAGAAAATATTTGGTAGTGTTTAGTTTCTGTCTTTTTATATTCTGTGTTCAATCTCACCAAAGTTTCCTTTAACTGTCAACCCTTCAGAATTGATAATTTGAATGCCATTCACATATGAGAGCTGATTCAATCAGTTTACTAGCACTCTCACCAAAAGAAGTTTAAAGTCGTTGTTTTTTTGTTTTTTGTTTTTTTTTAAATGACTGTAGCTTTGCAAGGCTTTCCAATAACAGTTTATCTTTAGCTTAAATTTACTGCTTAAATCTGCAAAGCAACCATTTTTCATTGTTTAGAAAAGTATTCAGTAACCCACAGACTTCAGTATAGTCTGTATCCAAGTATTTGCCCTTAAATAAAGGGGTTTGTTTTATAGCAGAATAGAAAAGTGCCAGACTACCCTCACTGGAAATGTGTTTGTGGCTGTGTGGTAAGAAGCTTGCTTCCCAACCACATGGTTCCAGATTCAGTTCCACTGTGTGGCACCTTGGGAAAGTATCTTCTACTATTGCCTCAGGCCAACCAAAGCCTTGTGAATGGATTTGGTGGATGGAAACTGAAAGAAGCCCATCGTATATGTATGTGTGTCTTTGTGTCAGTGCTTGTCCCCTCCCACATTGCTTGACAACCAGTGTTGGTGTGTTTACGTCTCCATAACTTAGCAGTTCAGCAAAAAAGACTGGTAAAATAAGTACCAGGTCAATTCATTCAACTAAGTGTTCTTCAAAGCAGTGCCCCAGCATGGCTGCAGTCTAATGACTGAAACAAGTAAAAGATAAAAGACAAAAGACTCAGGGTATCTATGGGTTCAAGGACTGTTGGTACTAATGATGTAAGTAAAGGTGGGGCTGAGATTCTAATGACTTGATTATTTAAGCCTATATCATAACAGGTAGGATGGTATTTTGATAATGATAGTGATAAATTACTTTATTAATCCTTTCGTTACCATATCTCTGTTGAAACACAGTCTTCATTTCAGTTCATTTTGAAAATAATGAAGAATTTAGTAAAACAGTTTAGTCATTTTTAAGATGGTGTTAGGAACAAAAATTACCATGAAATTTTGATTGAAGTTTTTAATTTAGATCATTCTAAAACAGGGAGATTATATCATAAAACCAGGGATGGTCTCAGGCAGTTTTGTATCGAAAGGGTTGAGATAGTTTTCAGTATTTATTTGGTTTACAGTCAGATATTCCTTTAGTGAAGACACTTGAGTTAATCACATTACAGTCTTTGTGGGTTTTTTAAATTTTTGTTTTCCTTCATATTTTTTTAAGTATTCTACATTACTCTACTTGCTTCAATCAATCCATCTTAAATGTCATAGCTGAGTGGCTAACATTACAAAACACCTGCCTCAGCAATGTCTTCATTTCTAGAACTATCCAGCATATCACTTCATATCCTTTCTTTGATAGACAGGCTATTTATAGGCACAAGGCCACAAATTTGTACTTGCATTTGCTCATGATCTTTTGGGGTCTGATAAAATAAGTACCAATCAAGTACTGAAAGTCAATAAACATTTATACCCATCCTCCAAGTTGGTAGTTTTTACCTTTTTTATAAAATGTTATTTTTAAAGTGGTCGAGGAAAATAAATTATACCCATAGACAGCTCTTAGAGACACATCCATGTTGTTTAAGAACAACTTGAATGTCTGTAGTGGTGTCCATTGAGAAGTATGGTTAAGTTAGTTGAGAGTAAAACATTGAAGCAAATCATTTAAAACAGGTCCATGAGACGAGGTGGTGTAAGGATGAGGAGATGCAGCTACAACAGATGGGTATAGATAGAGGTAGTGTGCACACAACTTGTTATTTCAGAGGGACAGGAACCATTGTGGCAGCCCTTGGCAAGCACTAACAAGTTAGTATGTATTTGGTTTCTTGACTTGCAAGAAATAACAGCCAAGCCTTCATCAAATTATACCCTGTTCTCTATCTAAAAAAAATAGGCAGGATGGTCATGGCTGAACACCTTTGATCATATGTCTGTTCAGGTTTAGCCTAAGATTAAGCAACAAAAAGAAAGGAGAATCAGAAAAGATAAATAAATTTAAATAAAATCATTTCAATTTAAAGAGGGAGCATGGAAACAGTGATACTCTTTGGAAATGGTATTATAAACACTGCTATTCTCTTTCTCTTTTTACTCTTTTACTTGTTTCAGTCATTTGACTGTGGCCATGCTGGAGCACCGCCTTTAGTCGAGCAAATCGACCCCAGAACTTATTCTTTGGAAGCCTAGTACTTATTCTATCAATATCTTTTGCTGAACCACTAAGTTATGGGGATATAAACACACCAGCATCGGTTGTCAAGCAATGTTGGGATGGACAAACACAGACACACAAACATATACACACACATATATATATATATATACATATATACAACGGGCTTCTTTCAGTTTCCATCTACCAAATCCACTCACAAGGCTTTGGTCAGCCCGAGGCTATAGTAGAAGACACTTGCCCAAGGTGCCACGCAGTGGGACTGAACCCGGAACCATGTGATTAGTAAGCAAGCTACTTACCACACAGTCACTCCTATGCCTATGGAAGAAAAAAAAGACAATCCTCACTAAAAACATTCATACTCCATCATAATAATAGTACTCTGTGTTCTGAGTTCAAATTCCACCAGTGTCAACTTTGTCTTTCATCCTTTCAGGTTCGATAAAATAGGTACCAGCTAAGCATTTGGGGTGGGGTTAGGGGGAAAATGTAATCAACTTACCCCACTCCTGAAATTACTGACCTTGCGCCAAAATCTGAAAGTAACAATAGTACAACTCTGTGAAAAACTGTTATTCTCTCTGAAAGCATTGATACTCCATAAAAGACAAGAGTTTCTATTATGTTTGCGAAAAGCATGTATATAAGATTCTTAGTCACACTTTCACTTTACAATGTTCCTCTTTGTCCACTTCTTTTGTGCAACACACTTCATCCTATTTCCTACACACACACACACATAAACACTTATACACTATTCCACCAGGAAACACCTTTCTTTCCCCCATGCCACCTATCTCCCACTCCACCACCTGCTGTAGGTGGTATTGTATTAAATGACGCATACAAAACAAAATCCTTTTCATCATGATCGTGATCATCGACATCATCGTTTTAACGACTGCTTTTCCATGCTTGTCTGGGTCAGTCAGAATTTGTTCAGGATGCATGCAAAAAATTCCTTTTCATCATCATTATCATTGGCATCATCATTGATATCATCATCATCATCACCATTTTAATGGCCACTTTTCTATACTCATAGGGGTCAGATGGAATTTGTTGAGATAGATTTTTCTAAAGTTGGATGCCCTTCCTGTTGCCAACCTTCAACTGATTTCAAGTAAGGTAGTACTTCCTCATGACCAGACATGTTTTCAAGGAAGATTGGAAACAAGGGACACTGCTTGCATGTTGGTGATACTCATTTACAGCCATAAAACAAAGTCAAGACAAGGAGACAGTCACACACACACACACACACTCACACATACACACACGCACATATATATGTGACAGGATTTGTCCAGTTTCCACCTCCCAAATCCACTTACAAGACTTCGGCCAACACAGGGCTATGATAGAAGATACTCATTTAAGGTAGTGACGCCATACAAATTGAAATATGTCACTTTCTTGGAGAAAGACAACACTTACCTGAATTATCTAAGTTCTTGCTATTAGTCCACTTCTATTATTTCTTAATGTTGCTTTTGCTATCTGTAAAAGATCTATGTCCACTGATCAAAGCAAGGCTGTAGACGGCTTTGGCTTGCTGATAAGGTAAAATAAGGCTGAAGCATGTTTGTAGCTATTAGATCATCACCAGCTGACAAACATTTTCCTACGAAAAATAAAAATTCAGTTTTCTGTGAAATTAATTTTTAATTTCATGAAATTCTCTCACCCTTTTCTTCAAGAGTCACTGTTATTTACTGTTAGTTTTTTTGTTTTTTTTTTCTGCTTTCCATCTCTTAACTAAGTGGAAAATTTCAATTCATATCAATTTGTGTGTGTGTAAGCCATGAGCATTTACTTGAATTATCTAAATGGTCCACTTGAGTTATTTCCCTTAACTCACTTCTGCACTTAGTATAGTTTGCATGAAGCATTGTCTGATTGGTATATATATATATATATATATATATATATATATATTTATTGTGTGCGTGAGTATGTATATGCACACACACACACACACACACACACACACACACACTTCTTTCTCTATTTATCTGTGTGCGTGCGTATGTGTGTGTGTGTGTGCCCTTCTCTCTCAAATTTCCATCTTGGAATGTTTTACTATCAAATTCACTTGTTCCTTCTCTCCACTCTCACCACTCCTGCCACTCCCCATCTTACCTGTCTCCCTTTGACTTGCCTGGCTTTGACCTTCAATTGTACATTAGCAGAAAGTGCCCTGGGTGGGAGGAGATAATGTGAATGAAAGAAATACTTCACATTGTTACTACTATTGCTCTTGTACTGTTGCTGAAGTTCTTTGCATCCTGTGTGTTAATAACTGGTACCAACCCTTCCACCATCGCCACCACCACCACCAGCAACAACATCACTATCATCATCACCATCACTATATCTGCTGTTATCTGGACAAGCAATGTTCCAAAAATTCTCAGCCCCTTTTCTCTCTTTTACTGCTTTTTCTCCTCTCAAAATAATTATTATATCACTTCCCCCAACCCACTCTGTTTCTTTTTATTCCTTTATAATTACCTTTGTTCCTCTCTTTTATGTCCTGTATATCATTTACATCCAGCCACTCCTCTCTCCGTCTCTCCCTCATGTTGTGGCTCCTTCTATCTTTCTCTCTCTTTTTGTATACCTCACTATCTTTCTCACCTCTTCTTTCTTTCATTCACTCTCTCTCTCTCTCCCTCTCTCTCCAGAGTTTGTATTGCTGCTCAATATATTTGCCTTCTGTTTTTTTGCAAATCATTATACCAAGTCTTATCTTTTGCTTTAATTACCATTGGGCTTATCTGTACATTGTGTAGAGTCTGTGCCTTGATCCATACACTCAAGAACCGTTCCATTTTACCATTTTAAGCATTGAATTAGATCTATGACAAAATAAGGTCCAAACAGTTAATAGAGCAGCTTCTTGTGCACTTAATTTACTCTCTCTCTCTCGTCACATATTGTTCACACTGCAGACATTGCAAGCTTTAATGTTTTAGCATAGTGGTTAATTTTTTCCCCCTTATATCAAGTTTTTTTAAGCATCAAGTTTTATACTGTAATCCTTTTATGGTTCCTTTTCACCATACCATTCAGTTCCATCTTGAACTGTATGTAAATCCAACAGTAGCAATGATCAACAACTATCCACAACAAATATATTATAAAAAAAGAATAGCACCAAGAAAGAATAAGAATAGTTTGTGGGAGCAAAATCTATTTTTATTCTTGTATATATAAGAATGAATATGAGAGGACAAAAGGCTGAAGAAGTGAAGTGAAAGGAAGTACTGTATGAGTATTTTGACCCTTGCATTAACTTCAGCCATAAAAATTTCACACACACTCATACACCCTTGTATTGACATATAACATATGTAGTTATAGACATTCCTGTTTTGCAGCTATTGTTGTTGTTGGTTGGTTATTCAAAAGGTGATGGGTTGGTAGAGGTGGTTATTTTGGTTATATTTGTTTTGGCATGGATCAAAATGGAGATGGTAATGGTAGGGTATATTGTTCATGGTTGCAGGAGTCATATTGTTCTTGCTAATTGTATTGTTGTTGCTGTTTCAAATCAATTCCCATTGATCTAGGATCAAAAGCATTTCACTCAGCATTAGAAATTCACTAAGTTACCACATTATCTGATGTAATTATCTTCTATTTTAGATGAAGTTGCTTACCTTGTTCATTACCATTGTTACTGGTCATTAACGAGCTGGTGGGTTGATAATCAGGCAGTGGTTGTATTAGTGTTCATGGTAGATAATAGTGGTGGTGAAGATTGATTTGTGTGTGTGTGTGTGTGTGTGTGTGTGTGTGTGTGACGAGAGAGAGGCAGGGAAGTCAGTCAGTTATACTTTAGAATAAATGTAAGTAAGTAATCCTTTAGAATAAATGTAAGTAGGCAATCTCATAGCTTGAGTGAGTCCTAACATAGGGCATACCTGTAAAACCTATAAATGTGTGTGTGTGTGTGTGTGTGTGTGTCTCCTTGTCTTGACATTTGCCCACTGATAGTAAATAAAGCCATCATTGTACAAAAAGGGTGTCCTTTGTTTGCTAGCTTCTATGAAAACATGTCTGGCCATTAAGCTGTTCCTGTTAAAAAGATTGGGGAAGTATTACTTTGCTTGGAAACAGGTGACTGGAAGAACATTCAGCCACAGAAAATCAGCCATAACTAATTTTGTCTGACCATGCAAGTGTGGAAAAGTAGATTTTAGAAATGATGATGATGATGATGACAACAGTGTCGCCACCACTTACGACATAACTTAATGAAATAAACATGTTAGACTTCATTGTGCAAAATAGTGAAATAAATATGCCTTATTTTTTATTTCATATGGTGAAATAAAAAAAGATGGGTTTTCCTTTTACAGTAAAATAAAACTGAGATATGTAATACTGTTAGACTGTG
>NC_068982.1:57899705-57901670 GCF_001194135.2 Octopus bimaculoides | reverse complement strand
ATGCTGGCGTGTTTACGTCCCCCGTAACTTAGCGGTTCGGCAAAAGAGACTGATAGAATAAGTACTAGGCTTCCAAAGAATAAGTCCTGGAGTCAATTTGCTCGACTAAAGGCGGTGCTCCAGCATGGCCACAGTCAAATGACTGAAACAAATAAAAGAGTAAAAGAGTAATACACACACACACACACACACACTCATTCATGTATGCATACATGTATTATTTATATGCACACACACATACACCTTACAGAGTATATATTTTGCATGAGAATTCCATCATCACCTGAGGTATAACTTCCCCAAAATCTTTCCATGGCCGTTATATAATGACACAAACTCTATTTCCCAAAGTAACAGAGTTTGTCAATTAATTCCAGTGAGCAATCCGAACAGTCTTTGGTCTTCTCTCCATGTCTGCTAACACCCTTACTTGTACACATGTTGTTACATCTGATGCGTCTATAACTATTGTCAGCCTGCCAAGGATGCATGTTATATGGTGGCTAAAATTATCTTTCCATCATTCTATTTCTCTCACTCCCTTTCTCTCTATCTTTCTATCTATTCTAGATAGACAGAAGTGTTTGCATCTATTTCTTTACCTAAATAAAGAAGAAGAGAAGAGGTGAACTATTTCACATGATGAAAAGCAGTAAGGGGATGACATAATATGTGAATGATACAAAAATACTATTCTTTTATTTGTTTCAGTCATTTGACTGTGGCCATGCTGGAGCACCACATTGAAGGAGTTTTAGTCAAACAAATCGACCCTAGGACTTACTTTTTGTAAGCCTAGTACTTATTCTGTCGGTCGCTTTTGATGAACTCCTAAGTTATGGGGACATAAACACACCAGCATTGGTTGTCAAGCATTGGCAGGACAATGACACACACACACAAATATATACATACATGCATATATATATATATATATATGTGTGTGTGTATATACATATAAGTTGAGAGATAGAGAGAAAAAAAAGGTCACCGCAATTTTGGAAAAAGATTTTTTCATTTATTCATTATTGTTTGCACTTTCGTTCATTTTTCAAATAGAGTGTGTCTCTGTTAGTTTAAAATCTTTGACTTCAAGGCCATCGTCTTTGTTTGTTGAGGTTTGAATTTATTAGCTGCTTGGATACACATGGTGCATGCCACAACGGCACATTAAATTAACAGAGACATTTGTATATCACCTGAGGAAATACAACTGGATCTCATTATACAAAGAAACAGTTGCATAATCAAATACCAGTATTCTTAGAGAACCGCATTGTGTCAAAACAATTGTAGTGATTAATAAGGAAATTGCCAACCATACTCCTTCTTGACTCCAATTTCTTCAGTTTTTTTCTTCAACTGTATTCTTTTACTTGTTTCAGTCATTTGACTGCGGCCATGCTGGTGCACTGCAAATCGACCCCAGGACTTATTCTTTGTAAGCCTAGCATGTATTCTATAGGTCTCTTTTGCCAAACCTCTAAGTTACAGGGCCGTAAACACACCAACATCAGTTGTCAAGTGATGTTGGGGGGACAAACACTGACACACAAACATATACACACACATATATATATGCATATATACTATTTCTTTACTACCCACAAGGGGCTACACACAGAAGGGACAAACAAGGACAGACAAACGGATTAAGTCGATTACATCGACCCCAGTGCGTAACTGGTACTTATTTAATCGACCCCAAAAGGATGAAAGGCAAAGTCTACCTCTGCAGAATTTGAACTCAGAACTCATACCGCTAAGGATTTCGCCCGGCGTACTAACGTTTCTGCCAGCTCGCCGTATATATGCATATATACGACAGGCTTCTTTCAGTTTCCGTCTACTAAATCCACTCACAAGACTTTGGTCGGCCTGAGGCTATAGTAGAAGACACTTGCCCAAGGTGCCACGCAGTGGGACTGAACCCAGAACCATGTGGTTGGTAAGCAAGCTACTTAC
>NC_068982.1:57897078-57899094 GCF_001194135.2 Octopus bimaculoides | reverse complement strand
ATATATACTGTTGTGTCTGGGGAGAGTCATTCTCTTTTAGTGTCTTATAATTTAACACACTCACCAGTAAAATTTCCACTTATTTCTTTTATATTTTTCTAAAATTTTTGTTGCGTCTTGTAACCTTTTCAATAGTTTTGACTCTGTCCGTTATTCACACTGTGTTCCTTTTTGTTTGTTTGTGCACATGTGCGTGGGTTAGTTGTGTGTGTGTGCCTACACATGCATGTATGTATGTATGCATGTGTGTGTATGCATATATGTGTGTGTGTGTGTGTGCATATGTATATATGTATGTGTGTATATTTGTATGTATGTATTCTACATATTCATGTGTTTGTATGTCCGTGTTTGTGTGTTTTTATGTATGTATGTGCATGTTTGTATATTTGTGTGTGTACCTCTGCCTCCTTGTGTGTGCATGTCTGAGTGTGTGTGTGTGTGTTTTGCAACTATGTACCGTGTTTGTATGTATGGATGTGCATCTCTATATGTGTGGATGTGTCTCTATATGTGTCCTTGTGTGAAGTAAAGTGTGTGTGTATATATGGTCAATAAAGTCCTAGACATACTTTGACACCCATCCACCCCTGCCTCCTCAAAAAGAATTAGATTAGCAGACTGGAATAACAACCACAACTATTACAAAGAGATGATGTGACTCCTTTCTGAGTCAAGTTTACCAGTTTTTTGTGGTATGTATATTCCTCCCTGGATGGGACACCTGTCTGTCACAGGGATACTCATTTTTGCCAGCTGGGTGGACTGGAGTAATGTGAAATTATGTGTTTTGCTCACAAACTTAATGCGTTGTTTGATCCTGGATTTGAAATCACAATCATGAGTGCAACACCCTGACCACAAAGCCACATGCCTCCACAACTATTATACTGCTACACTTAACTGTTACATCAGTATTGAAGATGGGCTTCCCTACATAGCAATTCATCTGACTAGAAATAGCAGTCAAATCTACATCATATCACAACCTACTGTTTGAGTAAAAGGAACACCACATTGGGTAATATAGCCCTAAATGTTAAGCCTCAAGTATAATGTCATGAATGCCATTTAAGAAAAAGGAAAAGTACATTGGACAGTATAGTTCTAGATACATAAAAAGCAATCATACTGGGGCCGCATAAAAGTGCTCATGCCAGTGTCACATTTAAAAAAAAACAGTATATACTGTAAAGTGATTGGCATTAGGAAGAGTATCCAACCATAGAAGCCAAGCCAAATCAGACTGGGACCTGGTGCTGCTCTCCAGCTACCAGCTCTTGTCAAATTGTCCAACCCTAGTCAGCATGGAAAACAGATGTTAAGGGATGATGATGATGACAATGACACACTAAATATACAAAATGTAGTGATCACAGCTGGAATGCCCTTAATTACTACAGAGGCCTACTAGTATGGGGCTGATCTGAGGCGAATCTGCATCAAAAAATGACTTCCCTTCTAAAGTATCAAAGAATGGCTTCCCTTCTAAAGTTATTTTTCTTTTGCATCCATTCAAATTGAATTCATGTCACCCAGTTATCTCTCCTTCCCATTCTAGGAGAGCTGGGAAAGAAGGCTGTGGGTACTACATCTCATCGTCAAATGAACTAATGAACAGTAAACATAATTCCTGTTTTTCTGTTACAGACTTTTGTGAATGTGCTGTGCTCTGAATTATTTTCTAGAATATATTCTTCCTGTGTACAAGATGGTGATGAAAAACAGATGTAAGATGTTATAAGCTGGTAACTGACATATGAGGTGTGTATGTCTGTGAAAGGTGTTGAGAATAATGGTGTACAGTGAATTGGAATGCGGGTCTCAATTATTTTCAATTCAAAGGTGTGTGGCAATGGAAATGAATATCTTATACATATATATGTACACACACGGTGTGTATGTATATATATGTTTCTATGCATATGTATGTAAATATATATATATATATATATATATATATATATGTATATGTATGTATATGTATGTATGTATATGTATGTATATATATGTATG
>NC_068982.1:57895116-57897068 GCF_001194135.2 Octopus bimaculoides | reverse complement strand
GTATATATATGTATGTATATATATATGAATGTATGTATGTGTGTATATATATATATATATATATATATATATATATATATATACATATGTGTATAAATATGTATATATGTATGAATATGTAAAGGCACATGGCTCAGTGATTAGAGCATGAGGCTTACAATCATGTGGTGATGAGTTCGATTCCGAGACACTTTATTTCATGCTGCTCCAGTTCACTCAGCTGTAGAAATGAGCTGCAATGTCACTAGTGCCAAGCTGAATCAACCTTTGCCTTTCCTTTGGATAACATCGATGGCGTGGAGAGGGGAGACTGATATGCATGGGCAACTGCTGTTCTTCCACAAATAAACTTGCCCAGACTTCTGCCTCAGAGGGAAACTTTCTAGGTGCAATCCCATCATCATTCTTGGCTGAAGGGATTCTTTAATGTATATATATGTACATGGAAGAAGGAGAACCAGGAAACATGCGACAAATTATTGAAGGCTGATCTCAAAAGCTGAGCTGTACAAAGGAGATAACAGAGGACCAAGATATGTGGTGCATTGCTGTACTCAAGAAGACCTGCCCACCACAATGGAATTGAGATCCTAGAGCATAAAAAGCATTGGTGTGGATGCTGGTGCCACGTCAAAATCACTGGTGATGGTGTCACGTAAAGAGTATCCAGTATACTCTATAAAGTAGTTGGTGTTAGGAAGAGCATCCAACTATAGAAACCATGCCTGAACAGACTATGGAACCTAGTGCAACCCCTGGCTTTGCCAGCTCCTGTCAAGTCATCCAACCCATACCAGCATGGAAAATAGATATTAAGTGATGATCATGATAATATGTATGTATGTATGTGTGTGTGTATATATATATATATATATATATATATATATATATATATAAAGAGTAAAGACCTCCTTCGGTCATGAATGACCATGGGATTACACCTAGAAAGTTCCCCTCTGAGGCACAGGTCCGGGCAAAGCTGTTTTATGGAAGACCAGCAGTCACCCATGCTTACCAGCCTCCCCTCTTTATGCCACCGGTGTTATCCAAGGGAAAGGCAAAGGCCGATACAGCTTAGAACCAGTGACATTGCAGCTCATTTCTACAGCTGAATGAACTGGAGCAACGTGAAATGAAGTGTCTTGCTCAAGCACACAACACAGAGCCCAGTCCAGGAATCGAGCTCACTACCTCATGATTGTGAGCCCAACGATCTAACCACTGAGCCATGCTATATATATACATATATATAGGCATGGCTGTGTAGTAAGAAGCTTTCTTCCTAACTACTCAGGGTTCAGTCCCACTGCATGGCACTTTAGACAAGTGTTTTCTACTATAGCCTCAGGCCAACCAAACCTTGTAAGTGGAGTTGGTAGATGGAAACTGAAAGAAGCCCATCATATACATATATATATATATATATATACATATATATATACATATACGTGTGTTTGTGTCTGTGTTTGTCCCCCCATCATCACTTGACAACCGATGTTGGTGTGTTTATGTCCCCGTAACTTAGCGGTTCAGCAAAAAAAAACTGATAGTATAAGTACTAGGCTTATAAAGACTAAGTCGTGGGTCAATTTGTTTGTCTAAAAGTGGTGCTCCAGCATGGCCGCAATCAAATGACTGAAACAAGTAAAAAGGTAATATATACACACACACACACACACACACACACATATATACATACATACATACATACATACATGCATGTATATATGATGAAAGCACCATGTGGGTGTTCAGTTTTTGTTGAAAGATCTGCACAAGTGATTTGTTGATAGTAGTCAAATGTACATGTTGTACATTAGCTCACTCCCTCCGTCAAATTGACATTGCCTGTATAGGTGCAAAAGTATGCCATATGTCAGATGTCAAAATATGTGTGTGTGTGTGTATGTATATATATATATATATATATATATATATATATATATATATAT
>NC_068982.1:57891004-57894906 GCF_001194135.2 Octopus bimaculoides | reverse complement strand
TATATAGCAATAAGGAAATGGAGGGGGATATGTGGTACTCATCAACTTGCAGATATATATATATATATATATATATATATATATCTGCATGTAGGCATATATGAGTGTGTGTGTGTGTGTATATATATATTTGTATATGTGTATATATATTTTGTGTGTGACTGTATGTGTAGCTGAAGCAGAGTGACACATGGAAAATACATCTAAGTACATATATTAAAATTATCATAAGATATTCTATATATCATTTTAATGGGCTTGGACTCATTATTAGTGGGAATATGTATATAAAATTATATATACATACCTTGCCTTCATCAGCAGATGACAGAGGTATTAGAAAAAGAATGTTACTTATATTTATAGATGCTAGCTTTGCCACAAATTCTAAAACAGCCAGAATTTACTGAGGCATACTCTTATATTGACCACCTTATCAACTGCTGGTTAGTGCAAAAAAAAGTATGCATATATAATTATTGATCTTCATCATTATCATCATTATTATTTTACACCTGCCTTCCATGATGGCATGACTGAATGATTAGACAGTCCAAAGGCTGTGTTGTGCTCCAATGTGTTAGTTTGAGCATAGTTT
Source organism: Octopus bimaculoides (assembly GCF_001194135.2). NCBI lineage: Eukaryota > Metazoa > Mollusca > Cephalopoda > Octopoda > Octopodidae > Octopus > Octopus bimaculoides. The sequence goes on along the minus strand of NC_068982.1, from coordinate 57,894,308 downwards.
TTACAGCTGTATACCCCACTTATGTTAACTATGTTATAGAATGTACAAAGTGTTATTTTCATTGCACCAGCACTAGTGAGGTCACCTTATTATTGGCAAATCTGAACAACCATCATGACAGAAAGGAAAATAAAGCTGGAGAGAAAGAGAGCACTTTAAGTGAAGTGATGAGGAGGAAGCGATTTGTTGTTGTGAAAAAGTGGTAGCAAAAAGAATAGTAGAATAGACTCTGTTGGGAAGGGCATAATGAAAGCAAGGTGGTAAAGAGAAAGGGAAAGAGTTGTGTCAGGAGATAACAAAAGAGAGAGAGAGAGAGAGAGGGAGAAGAAAGGTTAATGGAGTGGCTTGTTTAGGGGGTCCATGCTCTCCTGTTATTAGGGTGAAGAATGTGGGTAGAAGGTGTGGTAAAAAAGAAGGTATGAGTGACAAAAAGACGTAGGGTTGAAGAACATCTAAAGAGCCAAAGTGGCTGAGGAGAGAGGCATATTGCAGAGATTAAGAGCAATGTGGTGGGGTTGTAAAGGTGCAAGACAGTTGCAGAGATGCTGTGGGATGAAAACAGTGGAGGAGCAGTGGGTAATTACAGCAAATGGAATGAGATAAAAGAGAAACTTGAAAGAACCATTTAGGTGTTGGAGAAAGTGGAGGATGAATGTTGAGCAAGAATTCCAGAAAGACAGTCTGTGGTATAAAAGGACAGTGAGACAGAGACAAGGCAGCAGGTGTGTTGCAGTAGAGGAGATCCTTGGCTACCTCAACTGGAAAAAGAGAGATAGCAGAGGCAGAAAGAGTTGTGTTGGGCTGTACCCTCAAGTTACATGGTGGGGTGTATAAGTAATTATCATCGTTTAACATCAGCTTTCTATGCTGTGATAGGTTGAACAGTTTGACATGGAACTGGCCAGCTGGGAGCTGTCCAAACTCCAGTTGTCTGTTGTAGTATGGTTTCTATGGCTGGATGCCTTTCCTAATGCCAACCACTTAACAGAGTGTGCTGGATGCATCTTACGTGCCACCAGCACCGGCACAGGTGTGTTAATGCAGCACCAGCACGAGTGCTTGTTAAGTGACCCTGGCACCTGAAAGGACAAGCCTGTATGTGTGGATGACAGCGATTTTACTTAACTTGACATTCTTATCAAGTACAGCAAATTGCCCCATCCCTTGGTCCCTTGTCATTTCTTCAGTGAGGCCCTGCATCTGAAGATCCTTTCTCACCACTTCATCTCGTATCTTCCTGGAGGTCTACCCCTTCCACAAGTACCCTCCACATTTAGAGCTCAGCACTTCTTTACGTAGCTGTACTCATCCATAGACATCACATGACCAAACCAGTGCAGTCTTCTCTCTTGCACACAAGTGAAGTATTATTTATATACTTGTGTGTGTGTGGCATATATGAATATATATATATATATATATATATATATATATATATATATATATATATATATATGTATACATATTTGTATGCATACATGAACATATATATATATATATGTGTGTGTGTGTGTGTCTTTGTGTACCTGTGTCCATAAACAAAGACTTTTGGAGTGTTTTACTCTCTTTGGCTAATTAATTCTCTAATGTTTAAAAGACAAACTTAGATCTCTATCCAAACACACAGAGACTTTAAACACTTGTATAACTTGTATAGCATCTCAATGTAAATGCCTCACAGACTGCATGAAAGTCTCCGGTTTTTGTAGAGATACCTCACTAGGAGATAGTATTTTTTTATTTTCATGCCACGAAGGTGGTATTGTTTCCATGGTAATAAGCCAGTAATAGCTTGTTGCTGCAGATATAAATAATCTAAATGATTAGGGTTCTCTCCCCTTAAAATGTATTTTTGTGTCTTTTTTTTCTATTTCTGATTAATCAATATTTATCTGTTATAAAATATTGATTCTTAATATCTCAGTGTTGAGAGAATAAAAAAAATATATGCATTAATGTAAAGAAGCTACTTTGAAGATCCATCCCACCCAGTCACTTTGTAAGAAATGCACATTAAAAAAGTTAATGACAATGATGATGATGATGATAATGGCAGATAGAAAGATAGATATATGTGAATCACATGGAAACAGAGATTACAATATGAACCCCTAACAGTACTATCTGAATGGCTATGTGACTTCAATGCATGTCCTTTGTAGGACATTCTAACAGCAACTATCCCTGATGGACCATCCTTGCTGTTATAGTGTTGATTGTGTGGAGGCGCAATGGCCCAGTGGTTAGGGCAGCAGACTCGCGGTCATATGATCACGGTTTCGATTCCTAGACCGGGCGTTGTGAGTGTTTATTGAGCGAAATCACCTAAAGCTCCACAAGGCTCCGGCAGGGGATAGTGGCGAACCCTGCTGTACTCTTTCACCACAACTTTCTCTCACTCTTACTTCCTGTTTCTGTTGTGCCTGTAATTCAAAGGGTCAACCTTGTCACACTGTGTCACGCTGAATATCCCCGAGAACTACGTTAAGGGTACACGTGTCTGTGGAGTGCTCAGCCACTTGCACGTTAATTTCCCGAGCAGGCTGTTCCGTTGATCGGATCAACTGAAACCCTCGACGTCGTAAGCAATGGAGTGCCAACACACACAGTGTTGATTGTGATTTCAACCATATAGTTATCAACTCCAGTAGCTGTTTCCTCTGTTGAGTCTACATGGAGTAGTTAATCCCTCTTTGTCCCACACATTTCCCTCATTCCTCCATCTTTATTTATAACACTTCCAAATGTCTTTCTTCTTGGTGTCAGTGACGGTAAAGTGCTACATTGTCATTTTGAATACACTTGCCCCAAGTGACATCTTATTTTCACACTAACACACTGAATCTGAATACCTCATACCTATGAGTCTTTGAAATCTGAATACCTCATACCTAGGAGTCTTTCATTACAGAACATTGGTACACTTCTAACCTTCATTTTCTCTATTCTATGAACCCGATATCTCGCTGCCTGATATTGTTGCTTGCTTCCCACTTTGTTCCAATATTTCCTGATCTGTCTTTGGCAGATTATTTCATAGATACATCCTGTTATCCTGTTTGATATTCTTTTATTCTTTTATTTGTTTCAGTCATTTGACTGGGGCCATGCTGGAGCACCACCTTTTAGTTGAAGAAATTGAGCCCTGGACTTACTTTTTGTAAACCTGGTACTTATTCTATCGGCCTCTTCTGCCAAACCACTAAGTTACAGGGACATAAACACACCAACATCGGTTGTCAAGCAATGAGAGGGAAGGGGGTCCGGCACAAAGACATGCACTTAAATATATACATATATATAT
>NC_068982.1:57888607-57890368 GCF_001194135.2 Octopus bimaculoides | reverse complement strand
TATATATATATATATATATATATATATATATCTATATATATATATATATATATATCCTCCATAACATACATGTCACCTAGGAATACACTAACACTATGTCTAGCAGAAGTTTCTTTCAGCATCAGTACCATCCATCTTAGTAAATGTTCACTTTTGTGGTTGGTGACTAAGGAGCAGGCCAATTTTCTGAAGCAGCACTGCAAATGGTTAGGCCATTTGCATCACAGAACCTTAAATCAAAGTGCAAGTAGCTGAGCACTTTTCAGACACATGTACCCTTAACATAGTTCTCAGAGAGATTCAGCATGACGCAGACTGTGAAAAGGCTGCCCCTTTGAATGAAAGGTACACCTCATTTTTGCCAGATGAGTGAACTGAAGCAACATGAAATAAAGTGTCTTGCCCAAGGACACAACACACTGCCGGTAATTGAACTCATGACTTTATGATCATAAGCAGAATATCCTAACCACTGAGTCATGTACCTGCAAACATCTACAACAACATATATAGGAGTGCATAGTTAGTGGTGAGGTCATAGGAAAGCTGCATGTATGAAACAACTTCATTTTCTGCTGAAAGTCATTTTTGTTTAACTTATGCTCTCTAGTTACAGACTTGAACCTCACAGTTTCATGTGTTCCTTTCTTCATAACAAACCCAGTGTCTCGAGACTACTCAAAATGTTTCAACATATAACATGCTGCCACTTCCTTGTTTAGAACATGTGTATCTATATGCACATGTATGTACGAATGCATATACACATCTATCTCTAAATGTATACATACCTCTGTCTGTGTGTGTATACATATATATATATATATATACATATATATATATATATATATATATATATATATATATATATATATATATATATATACACGTGTATGTATATGTGCTTGTGTGCGTGTATGTTTGTATGATGTACACAAGTCTAACATACTGTAAGTTGCTCATTGGTCAGTGTTATTGGGTTTATGTGTGTCAGTCAGTTACATTCCAATTTAGTGAGACAGGAGACAGCTGGCTAACCTCCCAGCTGAGCATACTGTTTAATCATTTGGCTTATTATCATTCACTCTCTTTATCTCTTTCTTTCTCTCATGCTCTCTCTCTCTCTCTCTTTCTTCTCACCTCACGCTCTAATTTTCTTTCCCTGTCTCTGTCGTTTCCTAATAGTTACATCTATGTGTACAGCAACCCTTTTATTTGTAGAGCCCCACTAGAAGAAAAGGGTTACCTGATTTGGGGACTGAACTGGTCAAGTACTGCTGTTCTTATTTGATGAATGGAATGCCCTTTAGGGAACACATTAATACAAAGTAAGGACAATATGATTAGGGACACCTTTTACTTAGAAATAATCAAATGCAGCAACACACACAATGCATATATGTGTATGTGCGTTTATGAGTATATATATATGTGTGTGTGTGCGTGTGTACACATACATAGAAATTGCATACTTGTGTTCTTATCCTCTCTCTCTCTCTCTCACACTCACACACACATATACATGTATTTACTACCTCAGGTGGAACTCTTTATATTATCGGTTAGCTTGCTAATTGGGCAAAAACAGAAACAGGAAAATGTTTCAGAGTTTTTGTATTGAGACACCAACACCACAAATACCACCGCCAACACCATCACTACCATGGTCAACATCATGGCCAACACTATATATATATATATATATATATATATATATATATATATATACACACACACACACACATACATACATATATACAT
>NC_068982.1:57873427-57888591 GCF_001194135.2 Octopus bimaculoides | reverse complement strand
ATATATATATATATATATATATATATATATATATATATATAAGGTATAGATTAAAGAAAGAAATGTATGGAAACTAAACAAACAAAAAGTGTAAGTAATTGGAGAAGATTTTTATTGGGGGTGGGAACCTAATTTTCTTGACATGACAATGTAGTTACATGCCTTATATAGCGCCAAACTCTGACTCTTGAATAGAAAGTCTCTGTCTTCAAGACCTACTGTCACACCCTCTCCGTCTCCACCCCCTAAAAAAAAAAGATCAAAATAAAAGAAATGTTTTCGTTAGTCTGATGACAATTACAAAGTCAGATCTTTCTGAAAGAAGATTTTAGTGTCATGATGACAACAATGTCAATCTGTTGTCATCATCAGCATTATGATGAGTCATCACCGAAACCACTTTTGTAATTTAGAGGTACTTCACAACATGATATTTTTGAATATACAGGAAATAAAGTCTTTATTTTTATTTACTATTTTGTTGACAATTTTGGGTGGGATTTAAAAATTAGAATTTGCTTTACTTTTGTTTTCTTTGATCATTCCTCTCTTCTTCTTCTTCTTCTTCTTCTTCTTCTTCATTTGCTGCTGTTGTTGTTGTTGTTTGCCACTGGTCAGTTCTGGTACAGCCGATCAGTGACCAAATGCATTCCAGTTGCTAGTAGCCAGTCTGCTTTTCCAGAAAGATGCAAGATTACTGAAGACTACATCATTTAGCATGTCCTTCCTGTTTAAGACAGTGAGTTGTCAATTGAAGAAGATTTGCCAGCTGCTCTTTCTAGTAAATCAATTGATCAGGAAATGAACACATTAATCAGCTCACCATTACTCTTTTATTTATGTTATGTATGTTCTTTCATCTATTAGCAATATAATTGTGTATGTATCTGTATGACAGCGAGTCCAGTTTTCTTGATGATCTTCATTAAGTAACAATGATCTCCTAATTAGTAATATTCTTGAAGCTAGTAGATATTTTTGTTCCAGAAATTTTTCCTAACCCCACTTCTGTGGGGTTGGGAAAAATTTATATAATCATAACCAATGAGAATGGAGTGAGTGAGTCTTTTTGTTGATAATACAAATTATGGCAGTAAGTGGAATTCATGCATAACTCTGAAGAAATGACATTTGATTGTATCAGTATAAGGATACTTCTGGAATCTATAGTTGTATATATTATATAGTAATATATCTGTATGACTGAGATCGAATATTGATGAAACAATTGTAAATTTATGTAATAAAAACATTTGTTCACTCTATCCTCCTTGTAAATAATTATATAAACTCTTTGGATATTCATGGATTTTCAGAAATATTATTTGTAAAATAATCAGTCGCTGATTTAAAGTCATTTGTGATAGCCTGTACCTATTATGCTTTGTAACCCCTGCTGGCCATTCCCCATTTTTTACTTGTTCATATACCAAATGTGTGTAACCATGCAAGTCCCTCTACAAGAACCTGTCCTGCCCCTCCCCTTCTCTCATAGTAATCCCCTTATCCCCAAACATGAGGCTGACGCCTCACTCACCACCACAACCCCCAGAGCTTGTAGTCCTGCAAACTGGATAGTGACCTCAACAGTGCAGGTAGCATGAAAAAAGCACCCAGTCCATACTGTAAAGTGGTTGGCATTAGGAAGGGTATCTAGCCATTAAATCGATGCCAAAGTAGACACTGGAACTCAATATGGTCCTTGGACACATCAGTTCCTGCTAAACCATTCAATCCATGCCTGCATGAAATGTAAACATTAATTGATGATGATATATATCTCTAGATATATATGTTTGTGTGTGTGTGAGAGAGAGAGAAAACAAGAGTTGTGCTGTGCTGATGATGCATTTTAAGGCAGAAATATTTGTTGTCTATTTGTCTCCAGCCAGTTAGATTGTCTTTTCCTTAATGGCATGTTGATTCATCTGTTGGCATTAAGAAGGGTATCCAGCCATAGAAATAATGCTAAAACAGACATGGAGCCTGAATAGCCCTTCAGCTGGTCAGCTCCTGTCAAACTGTCCAGCCCATATCAGCAATGAAAACAGACATTAAATGATGATGATGATGATCCCAATGAATTTTTGAGATTACTTCCCCTTCTCATTTCAGTCAGATCCAATTGCTACAAAGTGGTTATTTTGCCTTCTCCAGGATTGGAAATAACTTCAATAAATCAAGAATTTCTTTTGTATGGCTTTATTTATTTGTGTTGTTCAAATCCATACCAGTGGTAACTCTGAGCTATTTCTCTTAGCTCATATTCATTTTAATTCTGCAAATTATCCTGAGCTTTTAATGTTCTCTACTGTGCTGATAACACCTACAAATGCAGAATTGCATATCTAAAGCTGTCCTGTTGTCTCCAGACAGACTATTTTGTTCTTAATGCATGTCAGTTCTGAAGACTAAATTTATTTATATATATATATCTGTATTTAACTGTGGGTTTATGATTTAATTTCAGAAGCCTTAAAACTGAATTCACAAAACTGAATGAGATTATTAGTAAACACCGCATTGATTCAGTCAACCTTCGACATCATATAACTTCGTAAGTATTGCATATCTTTATACTCATATGTATATGTGTGTGCATGAGTGTGATCACCCTCATATTTCTGTGTTTGCATGCATTTATATATTTCATTATACATGCATATATCCTACTACCTGTATGTTCATACAAGTGCATTTCTAGTAACCATGTATTTGCATACATATGTTCTCTTCTATGTGCATAATGATATATACAGATGTTTATCTGTATGTAAGTGCATATTTCTGTATTTGAAAGAGTTGGTAGCATTTACACATTACTATATGTGTGTCTGTGTGAAGGGGCATGGCTTAGTGGTTAGGATAATCAGTTTGCAATCATAAGGTCGTGAGTTCAATTACTGGTGGCACATAGTGTCTTTGAGCAAGACACTTTATTTTACATTGCCCCAGTTCACTCAGCTGGCAAAAATGAGTAGTACCTGTTATTCAATGGGACAGCCTTGTCACATTCTGTCATGCTGAATCTCCCTGAGAACCACATTAAGGTTACATGTGTCTGTGGAGTGCTCAGCCACTTGCACATTAATTTCACGAGAAGGCTGTTCTGTTGATCAGATCAACTGAACCCTTGTCATCATAACTGATGTAGTGCCAGTATATGTATGTATGCTTATGAATTTGCACATTCAGAGGGACAAGCATGACCAAATGCATAAGACATTTTCTTCCTAACATGTTTCTATTTTTTGCACAAGTCTGGCCATTTTTTAAGAGTAAGGGGTTAATTGATTACTTCAATTCCAGTTCTTGACTGGTACTATATTTTACCTACCCTCAAATGGACAAACAGCAAATTTCACCTTAGCAGGATTTGAACTCAGAATGTTAAGAGCTGAAAGAAATACCATAAGGTGTCTTGCTCAACGCTCTCATGATTCTGCTATTCCCCTACTTTAAACATGAGTTTGTGTGTTTGATCCCACTGCATGGTACCTTTGTCAAATATCTTCTACTAACGCCTTGGGTCAACATAAGCTTTGGAAGTGAAATTGGAATGAAGGAAACTATATGAAAATTGTCAGTTGAATTGTACCAGTGACTCAAAAATTAAGTCTTGTTAGCAGACTCTGCCTGAGGTCTACATTAAGTGTACAAGCATCTGTCTAATACTTGATGACTTACACTGTAATTCAATGGCACAATTGGAACCACCAAGCTATTACACGTTTACCACTCATATTATAAATTTTTTTATCCACCATGTTTAGTGCTTACTGTTTGTGTACTGAGCAGTTTATGCATCCTCATTATTATTATTATTAAGGTAGCAAGCTGGCAGAATTGTTAATGTGCTGGGCAACATGCTTAGCAGCATTTTGTCTGTCCTTATATCCCAAGTTCAAATTCCACCGAGGTCGACTTTGCCTTTCATCCTTTCAGGGTTGATAAAATAAGTACCAGTTGAGTACTGGGGTCGATGTAATCGACTATCCCTTTTCCCCAAATTTCAGGTCTTGAGCCAATAGTAGAAAGTATTATTATTATTATTATTATTATTATTATTATTATTATTATTATTATTATTATCATCATCATCATTATTATTAAGATGGTGAACTGCTAGAATTGTTAGCCCACAGTGCAAAATGCTTATGGCAGTTCATCTGTCTTTACGTTCTGAGTTCAAATTCCACTCGGGTTGACTTTGGCTATTATCCTCTTGGGATCAATAAAATAAGTACCAGTTGAGCACTGGAGGCATCGACTTAGCCCCTTCTATAAACCTACTGGCCTTGTGCTAAAATTTGAAACCATTCTCCTATTATTATTATTATTATCATTATTATTATTATTATTATTGTTGTTGTTGTTGTTATTATTGTTATTATTGTTATTATTGCACTGTTTGTTTCCAGTGAGCACTACAAATTTTTTTTTTAAATTCTATATACTTCTAGTTTTCTTGTGAAATATTTATTTGCATTTTATGGTTTTCTATTTTTATATATTTTAAAAAATCTTCAATAGTCTTAGAGTTCAACTTATTTTTATTTTGACTGATTTAAAAAAAATATATATATATTTTAATTGTTTCTAAACATTGTAATCTCCACCATTGATAGCAATGAAACAGATACATATGTCTACAAAAAGACCTATGTGTCTTATGGTCTGGTTTTTAGCTCTGGCTTCTTGATGTGGGGTTCATAAAAGATAAATCTTTTCTATGACAGAACAACCATCAATCTCAGGTTAAAGCAAAAAGAAACTTGTTATTTATTTGTGACAGGTAGGTAAACTAAAGTGCACAGGATTAATTGTGCCACCCAAAATTCCACATGTTTCTCATTCTGGGCAGTAGTAAGTTTTCTGAGAGGTCTTCCCATTAGACTTCACTTGCATGCATTGGTGTTTCGCAAATGTTAGGTAATGACCAAAAGAATATTGTGAATAGAGGTGGTCAAAATGGGATCCCTCCAGAGGGTTTCTGGAGTAACATTACATGAGAGGGTGCATAGTTCAGAGATTGGGGTTACTCTCCAGGTCAAGCTGTGCTTCACCACATTGGGCAATCAAAGTTCTGTTATTATACTCTTACTCGTTTACTCTTTTACTTGTTTCAGTCATTTGACTGCGGCCATGCTGGAGCACCGCCTTTAGTCGAGCAAATCGACCCCAGGACTTATTCTTTGTAAGCCTAGTACTTATTCTATCAGTCTCTTTTGCCGAACTGCTAAGTTACGGGGACGCAAACACACCACCATCGGTTGTCAAGCGATGTTGGGGGGGACAAACATATACACACACATACATATATATATATATATATATATATATATATATACACATATATACGACGGGCTTCTTTCAGTTTCCATCTACCAAATCCACTCACAAGGCTTTGGTCGGCCCGAGGCTATAGTAGAAGACACTTGCCCAAGGTGCCATGCAGTGGGAATGAACCCAGAACCATGTGGATATGTTATTAGAATATCACAAGGAAGACTTGCAAGACAGATTCTTCAAGTCAAACAAGCCAGCAGGAGACATAGAGGTACACCTAGAATGAGAAGGTTGGATGATATCCATTGTCTCGGTTGGTCATGCTTAGGAATCCAACCAGAAATTCTAATGATGGTTGCTTTTGATAGGACACTAACTGAGAACTCCATCAGTAATAGCGGGCAGAGACAATGTATGGATGGATATGTGTGCAGTGGCCGATTGGCCAGGTTGCCAGCTTGCCTGATGGCAAGTGGGCCCCTATGCCATTAGAATTCATATATCAAGGCCCATATTAGTATCTAAGGGGCCCATTCCCTCAAGTTTGAGAATTTTTTTATTCACTCCTGGAAGAATTCATTAATTATTTCAGCCTGGCTGTATTTGTAGACAGTTGAAAAGAATACTTTTAACAAAAAAAAAATTAAATGATAGCATTGTAGTTGCGGGTGGGCCCCCCCCCTTAGTCTCCTGGCAACCAATATTTTTAGACCCAGTCTGCCACTGTGTGTGAGTGTGTGTGTGTGTGTGTGTGTGTAGTTCAAATTTGCAGAAAACAAAAGATGAAGACAGATGAAGGAAAAGAAACAGGTGTATTAATTTGATGCCTGGGAAAAATGGAAAAGTCTTTGATAATTTGAGTCTATACTTTTTGACAGAAAAGATTGAGAGTTAAAAATGGAGAGAGAATGAAAAACAAATGGGTAGAGATGAAAATGTGTAGGGATTAATAGTTCTACATGATGTATGTATATGTACACACGTGTGTGTGTGTATATATATATATATATCAATTTAATACACAACCATAAGAGCTACTAATAGTTTCATGCTTTTATGATTCTTTGATTAGGCATATTTATAAAATACACCATGTATCTCCACTTGATGGAGTTTTTTTTTTTTTGTTTCTTTCTATTTTGGATCTATAAACTATATCAATGTATGTATGTATAACATTTGCTTCTCCATGCTTGCCTGGGTCAGACAGAATTTGCTGAGGCAGATTTTCTACAGCCAGTTGTCCTTCCTATCATCAACTCTCTCCTATCCAAGCAAGGTAATATTTTTCCATAAGCTAGACGTTGTTTACAACAGACTGGAAACAAACGACAACACTTGTATGTCAGTGGTGCTTGTACACACACACATTTACATACATCCAACAGGCTTCTTTTAGTGAGGATTAGGAAGCAAACTTCTTAAACATGCTACCATGCCTATGTTCTGTCATGGTATGAATATTTATTGATATTTACAAGGTGTGACTGACAGTCGTGTTTTATTTCAACTGTCTGAATTCAGAGTTCCTGATTTCAGTTTGCCTTTCACCCCGCCAGGTTGAAAAAAAGAGAATACCTTTTACGTGCTTAACTGATTCAATTAATTTTTGTTAGAACCATTATTGTTGTTATTACCTTTAAAATATTTTTTAAGAAGGTTAGATTGCGATTTGAAGAAGATTTGGTTGCTATTTCTAACAGACTGAGCAACAGGATAGAGGTTCCTACTTATCTGCTTGCTGTGTCATACAGAAAGAAAATATATGTATTTCTCTCTGTGAATCGATGGTTGTGAGGGGTTAGGGAATGTTGATGATGATAATGTGTTGTTCTTGTTGTTATGGTCCATTGTCAAATAGGTTAAATTTGAGTAAAGGTTTGTATACTAAATGTTTATTTCTTTACATCTCTAATGTGCCATGCCTGCCTGATGACTGCCGAAAAAGAGAGAACAGAAAATGGGATGGGGGTGGGGCATACGAGGATGATAATATGATGTTGACTACAATAATAATAATAATAATAATAATAATAATAATAATAATCTGACTTCAGCTGTTTATGATAGTAAAGAAGAATTAAAAGTTAAGAGAATAACAATAATATGAATTATAGTTTGGCTAATAATAATAATAATAATAATAATAATAATAATAGTGGAGAGAATCTTTAAATGCTACTTCTGTAATGTAGTGATATTCAGAATGTTAACGTCTCTCCTTTCTTTGTGATTATCAGAAAAATCAGAAAGTGTTTTTATTACTCTTTTTTTTTTTCTCTCTCTTTTTTTAAAATTTTACTTTGAGAAGCTGTCACAAATTAATTTTTACCAGTTGATGTAATTGCTTTGCGGAAATTTCCAGAAAAATCAAAGCACATCAAAGCATATGGTAAGGGAGGGGACAATCAAAGGCAGGTTTTTTTTTTTTTTCCCAATCGTTTCCACTCCAATCCCACCTCCCTCTACCCAAGCTTATGCTCCAGCCCTAGCCCTAGTTCAAACTCTAGCTGTCTCTAGACCACCACCTTCTAACTGTGCCTTATCCATTCCCTCAGCCTTCTCCCCATCTGTTTTGCAACCTGACACATTAATCTTTGGTTTGGTTTCTTTGGTTTTTATTGTCTTTTTCTCAATGGAAAATATGAAAAATGTAAGACATAATTATGATATAAATAAATAAAATGTGTTGTGAGGGTTGTGGCAGTGGAAGTGGTGACGGAGATAGTAGTAATGAAAGTAAGAGCTGTGGCAGTGGTGGCAACAACACAGAAGAATAAAATCAGATGAATAAATATATATACACACACACATATATGTGTAGTTAGAGAGAGTATGGGGTGGAAAGACACGCATTTAGAGAAGGTGATATATATATATATATATATATATCAAAATAATTTGAGCAATATACTGAGAAAATAACAGACGACAATGATTTTGTGTTCATCGGTGCTAGCTCTGACAAGCTGAGATTCTGTGTTGATATAAGGGAGAAAGCAAGCAGTGCCAAGTGTGATTAGTGGCATCTAAAGTGTGTTGTTTATTGTAATGGTTAAGGGTGATGGGAGGCATTTCTGAGTCAAGCAAAGCAGCAAACAAGATGTTTAGAGCTGCAGGTTTCCTTCTTCCAAACTTGCATCAAAAGAGTTCTCTAGTATTCATTGCTACTCTAGAAAAAAACCACTGGGGATCCCAGAGTCGTGCTGGTAGGCTTAGAATTCGTGGCTTTTTTAGTGGAAAGGTTCCATGGGTTTTTTATGGTTTTTTTGAGGATTTTCTTTTTCAGTGTTTTTTTTTTTTTAGCTTTGATTTTTGCTGCTGCTGCTTTTTTTTTTTAATATCTATTTATTTAATCTATGTTTTAATCTAAGAAAGTGATGACTTAGGATGCAAATAATAATGATAATAATAATAAATAGGCAGATAGCCGAATAAAATCAAGATGGATGAGAGATAACATGGGGTGAGAGATTTATGCATACAGAAAATTCTAGTACTAATATTTGTTGAAAATATTATTTACTATAATTGTTTAGAATTTCATATTAGGAATTATTGCATGTTTTTTGGAAGTTTGTTTTCTTGTTTGTCTTTATCATTTTTTTCTTCGCTCTCTCTCTCTCTCTCTCCCTCTCTCTCTACACTACACCCATGCAAGTTCTATATCCATGTCAATTTATGTTTTCCTTCTGCACATCTACTGCACAAAAGTGAATTCTTATTTATCTCGTATTCATCTTTATATTTTCCCCCTCCAAATCTCATTTTCATTTTCTATGGCTTTCTCTGAACTTTTTTCCCATTGTTACCAGTTCAAACGGGTAAGAGTTGGTTCAGAGACAAAAGATACTGTCTTAATATCACAGTAAAAACTTGTTTTTTCTCACCCTTGGCAATGTAAAAGGCAATGCTGGCCTATGTTTTGACAAGCCAAAATAAAACATTAACTCTAGAATTATGATGGAAATATTTAGAATAACAATAATGATTTCTTTTACAATAATAATAATAATAATAATAATAACAATAACAATTATTATTATTATTATTATTATTATTATTATTATTATTATTATTATTATTATTATTATTATTATTATTATTATTATTATTATTATTATTATTGTTATAAAAGAAATCATTATAAGAAAAAAAAATAATAACTTTCAGTTCAATATTGCTGAGGTATTGGAACTCAGAAATATTTTCTAATTGCCAAATATGGTTGATATTTTTTAGAGATGTTTACTGTTCTGTCAGTAGCATATTAGGACTGTTTCAAAGTCACTGTTTATTGTTGCTGCTGCCACTGCTATTGTTGTTGTTGATAACAATGATCATGATCGTGATCATGATGATGTTCCATTTAGGTTACTGAGTACTGCCTAAATGGTTATGGTGGTTCTCGATATTAGTTTAGTTATGTGCATCTGTTTGGTGCTTCTAATCCTCCTCCTTCTCCTCCTCAATTTCTAGACCAATATTACTGCCCACTCCAATCATAATATAAGAAACATACGTTCAGGACTTTTCTGCCCCACCAAACATCCATTTCTGATGTCACAAGAGTAACAATGCTCATCATTGTAAAATTCCTTTTTTTTATATTTATTTATTTATAATTTTTTTGCTGTTTTATTATCATTATTATTATTATTATTGCGGTTGTTGTTGTTATTATTATTATTATTATTATTATTATTATTACTCTCCTCATTCCTTCCATTAAAGTTTTAGCTCTTTCCTGTTTTAATTGGCCACACTTGATCTGTGTTCAGTATTTTGTTATATTTATTTTTTTATTTGTTTCTTGCATTTTTGATGGGGGATTTTTTTGTTCCCTTCTAAACAAACAAACTTTGTTTCATTTGACACATTTTTTTTTCACCCACTTGTTTATAGTGCAATAAAAAAAAAATCAGTGGTTTAATTCTGATTTTTTTTTTCTTCTCTAATGCCATTCCCTTACTTTTGCTTTCCCTACCACTCTCTTTACTCTTCCGTTCTGGAAAGGAAAAACTCCAGAATATAAAGCCATAAGATACCCTAATTGTGTCGATGAGTCAATATTGGTTTTATTAAAAGTTTATTTGTGCTCAAAAACAAAGCACAACCAAAAATAGTGACACACATAATTGTTTGACTTTCCAGATTAGCAAATATTTTTCTGTTTCTTGTCCTTGTTGTACAATGGCTTTTGGCAGTGTTTGTTTTCTTCTTTTCTTTTCTTTTTTAATTTGTTATTGTAGCAGTAATAGTGGTGGTGGTGTTTGCAACTTAGTATGTGGCTTTGGAAACTAAAAGAAAAGGTCTTTGATGACAATATTTAAGTACAACAGTTTGTTCAAAAATCATAGTAGAAAAATATTTAAAAACAAAAAAGAAAAGAAAAACAACAACAATGATAATAAAATTATTATTATCATCATTATTATTATAGAGTGTTCAAATAGATTATTAGTATTTTGTTTGAAAATGTTTATTTGACCATATCCTGTCTTGCTGGTCATTCTGGCTGTAATCAGTCAGGAGTTACATTATCACCAAACACAATATGGAGTCATATGAACAAATATTTTTTTCAAACATACTGGTGTCCCTTATTTTCCTAATTTGGTATGGTTACACTGTCATGCTTCACAGAGTCATTCTAAGGTCATTTAGTTTAACAGAAAGACACTACAATCTACAAACTTAATCATCATCATCATCATCATTTCACTTCTATGCTTCCAGTGTTGTGTTGTGTTGTGTTGTTTGAGTCGGATGTTCCAGATTGTTTTGTCCAATTGTGATGTGTGTTTGAAGGCATTTTCAGTTATTCAAAACAAAGGCCCTATTTGATTTTTATAGCTAAACGTTGTTTTCCCTCACCAACTGTAAAAAGTTATGACTCTTAATGGTCTAGTCCAGATGTTCATTACTACCACACTGATTGTGGTGTATGTTTGAAGGTATTTTCTGTTAAACAAAACAAAGGACCTGTTTTATTCTCAGGACTAAATGTTGTTACTTCTCACCAACTATACTTTGTTGTGATTCCCAATCAATAATCAATACTGCATTTATATGACTCAATTAAAGCATTTTTATAAGTTTTATTTATCGTCTATTGAAGGATTGAAAAGTGGTGTAGGAGAGAGGTAAATCTTCTGAACTCCTCATGCTATCCTACGCTGTTGAGATTGATACAGGTGAACTTTCTGTAGGTTGATACTTGTATAATGGGCCAGGAGGTAATTCCAAGGCAGTTTAATTATGAAAGGAATGATTAGGAAAGTATTTTGTGCTGTTTGTTGGAGTTGTAGGTTAACTAATTTTGCCATGGATACTTTCCACAATTAAATATCTAACCTTTTTGCTATATCTACTAGGTATATTTCTCTGATATTCAAATGAGGTTTGCTAATTTTTCACCCAATATCTCGCTTATTTCTATTTAAAATGTTATTTTGATCATTCCAGTGTGTTTCTAAAGCTGTTTTATGCTAGAAATCAAAGTTTCATAAACAAAATTCCAGTTAACAGAATTATGGGAGGTAATGGGTTAAGAGAAATTTTTTTTTAAATACACAACTAAGGAGGTGCAGTTAAGTACTAACAAAATTAATTAGTTTTATTTTCATGTTTTATTCAATTAGAAGATTCATATTTGTATATAACTATAATTATGATTTCGAATTTTGGCATAAGGCCAGTAATTACAGAGGTAGGTGTTGGCTGATTCCATCAACCCCCAGTGCTCAACTGGTACTTATTTAATCAACACTGAAAGAATGACCTCAGTGACATTTAAACTCAGAATGTGAAGAGATTGGAGAAATGCAGAAATGCAGAAATGCTACAAAGTATCTTGTTTGATTCACTAACACTTCTGCTTGTTTAAGTCTCTAAAATTGCAAATAATTATGAAAAGTATTGTAATTGTGTAGACATGAAAATAAAACCGTAATTAACTTTATCAATACTTATTTGCATCCCCCTAGTTGTGTTTCCTCTTAACTCAACAAATTGTCCAGTGCTTCTGAAGCATTTGTCTTGGGTAGATACTAAGGAAATAGGCTATTTATTCTTAATGCCATTTGGGAAATAAAACTTGGTAGGGATGATAGGATGAAAAGGTGAGTGGGCCAAGCAAGCTTGGATGAAGATGATATGCTGGCTGTTATTTCAGAAGAGCAGAGGCAGTTGTAATAGTAACAGAAGTGTTACTATTACAACACAGTGTGCTTGTGATCAAATGGCTTTAATGTGTTGGTGAGTGAGTCTTTACCAATTAAGCAAATGGTCTTCTTTTAAATGCCATCATGGATGTTTGTATGGGTAGTAGCAGTAACTATGTCCCAGACATAAGAGCAATACTCCAATGCTGTTTGCACTTTAGCTTTGTAGAGAGTTGGCCATTGAGCAGGGCTTGTTTCTTGTTACATGTTGTATTCCGCATCAGTGTAGAATTAGGCTTTATTGATTTTAAGGGGAGGAAAATGACAGTCATAAAATTCTTGCTTTCCCAAGAATATTAGTGACTCAAGTGAAGTAAAAAATCTACAATCAAATTTTGAAACTGAATTTTTTAATATTTTCATGAGGATTTCTCAGAGTTTATGTGTTTATTTCCTAAATTATAGAATTTATTATTTAAAGAAAAAATGCTATGGAAAAATATAAAAGAAAAAAAGAAAAATGTTTCAGATAATTTAAAAAAGAATATTTAGCAGAATGATGCAATGTCTTGCCAAAATGCAAAGCAGTAGATAGGGAGTTTTTGAGATGATGAAATTAAAATATCAACAAAATTTTATTTGTATTCATTGTTTATTTATTACAAATTTCAGCATTTTCTAATTAGGAAATCAAATATTTTCATAGCAAGATTCTCTTTCTTCCATCAATCATACAAACCTGATAAAGGGAGTAGAGCTACCATTGAAGCTGACTGGGGCAAGTAGAATTATGTGTATTACATATGGGCAAAACGCACTTGGTAAAACCAGATTTGCATAAATATGTGACTGTATGATCTGTTGGTTCATCCCATTAAATTTTTTAGCATTTCATTGATGGTTTGTACAAAACATTACAAGCATTTTTATTACCAGCTTTTTCTGTTTTGCCACACTGACTTTATTGTAGTACCTTTTAAACTGAGATCATTTGTCTTTGAAAATGGTGATCATCTTATTTTACTTACAGAAGATAATACGGCATTTAATTTAAGGTATTTAGATAACATTCTACCTTAGCCCTAGGTCCACCAAAAGTTTCAGTTCTTGTTGTAATGTGGTGGTTTGTGTTCCTCAATGACCCAAAGAGCTGTGCCAGCAGAGTTGAAAGCTCCTGATAAGGTCTCCCATGCTGGACAGGACAAAGGATAGAAGCCAGACTAATATGGACCACCTCTTCCCAGACATAAAATGGGTGCACATAAGGCCAACATCCCTGTCTAGAAAAAAAGCAGTTACAGAAGCATTGATGGCAATTCAAAACTTGAGAGAGGAGGGCCTTCCCTCTGGAACACAGAAAAGATAGCCTGAGGGCAAGAACAGTGGAGAAAAGTCATTGAAGGCCTTTACTCCAAAGGGTGTGAAGGGCTTAAGTAAAAGTAAGCAGAGCCCAAGGTCAACTGAAGCCTTGTGAATGAAATTGCTTTGACAGAAACTGTCCTCAGTTGCCTTCAGTTGAATCTACTCTATTGCAAGCATTCAGTCTCGGTTGCCTTCTCTTTGATTTGGGTTTCTGGATTTTCCTATCTTTTTCTGATCAATGCTAAAGTTTCTGCCTAAAAAATTAAGGACCTTTTCTTCTTCCTGCAACTATGTCATAAAACAAAGAAACAAACTATTACTTCACATGGTGTTACTCTTTGATATATCTGAAGACTCTGACTATTAGAGAAAGGCATACATTTTGTAGTACACAGAGTATTGTTGATTTTAGTGTAGATCATGAAGCATATCTTGGTAGGAGACATTTGAATAGACTGGAAAAAAGGAGTAGAAGAGGAAGCTTAGATGGCAGGTATTGAAGATTTATTACAGTACATTACTAAGTTTCTATACTAATCAAAATGTCATTAAACGTTCTTTCTTAATTAATATTAATGACAGGAAATGACAATTTATTACTTTTTTATGGGTGTATGTATGCTTATGTATGTTGTATGTACAAATCTGTAAATGTGTTTATACACACATATAATGATAGACATACACACACACATATATATATATGCACACATGCATACACACACACACTCTTTTGGGTGGGGACATACTGTTAGTAGAGAAATGAATAGATATGATGACCGAGATACCAGAATGTGTATGCTGAACATCACAACTGTGATATTTTCCTCTATATAATTGTCACTTCCATAGTTGGGAAATGTGACTGAGGTACAGAAGAATCGCTGTTAATGAGATGCTTTTGTAAACAACTTCTATAACAACTGACAGTATCCTGTCCTCATGATTAAGGCTGGCAATTTATTTGAGACAACACCAAGAAAACTTCTGGTATACATGAAGGCAATTGTTAGCAATTGTTATGGTATGAGGAATAAGAGTGATCAGAGCTGCTAAACTTCTGAGAGTAAAATGACCCAATCTTTGAAATTGTATCTGCAGAAAAGTCACCATCCACTTGCTCATCTACCAATCAGATGAACACACAGACCAAATAGACTTTATACCCACTAGAAACCGGAATAAATAGATGGTTGTGAGTTATAAGTCATTTTCGGGTCAAGAAATTACCACCCAACAGAGGCTACTAATTAGTGATTTCAGAGTAAATAACTAAAAAGATCTGGCATTAAGCAATGATGGTGATATTTGATATGATATGATATGATATGATATATATATATATAT
>NC_068982.1:57867591-57872754 GCF_001194135.2 Octopus bimaculoides | reverse complement strand
ATATATATATATATATATATATACACATTAATATATGTATATACATAAATATATATGTGTGTGTGTATGTATATGTGTATATACATGCACACACACACACACATATATATATATGTATAATATGTATGTATATATGTATGTATGTGGATATATGTATAACACAAAGGAAGAGGGATAGTAAAATCCAGTCTTTGTGTGTGTGAATGTGGATAAGTATGTATGTGTATATATATATGTATATATATATATATATATATATATATATATATATAGTACATATTTGTGTTTTTAGTATTGCTTATGATGATTTATTTTCTGACAAGTCCCCTTATGAACTCAATTGCATAAATAGTGTCTCTTGTCACTGCTCGCACCCCATCTAAGGATGTTGTTAGCCCCACAGCAATTTTTATTGGAATGCAATCACTGTTTTCACGGTTCCATCCAATACATATAAAAAAAATGTGAGATAATGTTAAGTGTCTTCCGTTTTACTCTCTCTTTCTCTTAGTCTCTCAATCTATCTATCTATCTATCAGTCTGTTAATATGATATTGATTAGCATTACTTGTGTAAATACAAGACCTGAAATTTTTCCATGTTTATATATGCACACACAAATATATATAGATATATATTGTTATACTCAGTGATGGTCATATTTTGCCAATTAAATACATGCACTATACATTTGGTCTTCACTTCAGTGTTATTACCATTATTTTTGTTCCTTTGTCAATGTTCTTACATCACACATTCTGTGACCTCTTCAGCAACTCTCTATCTCACATGTCTTCTCTTCTCTTGTTCATTCCAAAATGGAATATATATTTACTACTCCTAATTTTGGTTACTAAAGATGTTTGTTGAATTTTTGGAGAAACATATTAAAAGAGGTAAGAAATGAGAATAATAATAAAAGGTTAAACTGATGCTATTTATTTCTGCCAGTGACTCAATTAAAACTCACTATAATGAAGTCAAGAAAGACAACAATGTTATTGAAATTGAATTTAGCAAAATTGAGGCTGATCATGATGAATTTGAACCTGATGTTGACGAGATTGAAATTGATATTGATAAATTTAAGGGGAAGTTCTGTGTAAGTGTGTGTGTGTGTGCACACGTGTAAGATGACTTGTTTGATTGCTTCAGAAATAAATATAAGAAGTTGATATACAACTCACGACTGCCCATTTTCAGGAGTAAAAGGACTACAACTAAATATGCCACTTAACACACAGACTCAACATACCTGCAGTTAAGATTTAAACTAAACATTTCTTCTTCAGTTTAGAGGTAGTGGCATTCTGTGGGGCCACCTTTAAACTTGAGGAGAAGCAGAAATATTCAGATTAAATCTAACCAATCCATCAGACTTAAAAGTTAAAATTTAAATGGTATTTTCTTAAATAGTCATTTTAGAAATGAAGACAGGTGTCAGAAAAGGTTAAATGAACAGCTAAAAGACATTAAAAAGAAATTTATATCATTTTTTTTTTTTTGTCTTTTAAATCAGCTGAAATAGAATAGACAATAAAGCAAGAAAAAAATATAGTTCCAAAATATAAAAAAGAAAGCTGCAAAAAGTACAAAATATCTTCAAGATAAAACACTTTTAAAAAAATATTCTATCTCTGACCTTTCTCAATTTTTTTCCTCCTTTTTTTTTCTGTAAATGAAACAAAAGAATAATAAGCTGACAAAAAAATGTTTAATATACATGACTATTCTTAATACAATTTGGCAAATCACTCTGCTTATTAATCTGTCTTTGATGAGATTTCTCCTGCTTAGTTATTATACTGAAATGTCATTACATTTGTCAAATGTCACTGGCCTTCCAACATATTGGTCACACTAGCAGTTCAGCACATAATCAAATTTTCCATAGCTATGAAGGAATCTCCTAATTCTATACAGCTTTTCACAATGTTGACCTTTCTTTCGACAGGATTTGATCCGGTGTGCGTGCCTTGTTCCATAAGCCTCTTCATAATGACGGCATTAACGCATTGTTTAGTTGCCAAGAGTTTATCGCTAATATGTATGTCGTGTCTTTTACAGTGTTTTCTTTAAGAGCAATTATGTTATTTTTGTCATGTATTTTTATATCTCCATCTCTTTACGTAAAATTTTCTGACATAGTGGAAAAATTTAAATTCTCTATGTTCCAGTCTAATTAAATTAATATTTTTTTTTAGTTATTCACTTAAGAGAAATCTAGTTACAATGTTCATATCATAACTTTGAACCATCATCACCATTGCCGTCATCATCATCATCATATGCCTGTTTTCCATACTGGCATGGGTTGGACAGTTTGACAGGAGCTGGCTAAGCAGAAGACTGCACCAGACTTCAGTTGTTTTGGCAGGGTTTTTACAGCTGGATGCCCTTCATAATGCCAATCACCTTATAGAGTGAACTCACTTTTTTTTGACATGGCACCAGCACCAGCAAGGCCTGTTTTGGCATGGGTTTTGTAGCTGGATGTCCTTCCAAACACCAACCACCTTACAGTGTGGACTGGATGAAACAGCACTGGCAGGGTCTCCAAGTAACAAAGATCCTTTGAGGGGAGGGGTATTGGAGGAGGTGGCCTTGTTCCAGATGATGAGAAGTTAGTGTGCCAGAAGGATAGAAACAGATGTCTTGCAGTGGAAAAGATACACGGTTACTCAATCAGAGGGAGGGATAGAGAGAGAGAGAAGGGGGAGAGGGATGAAGAATGAGGACAGAAACAGGAGTAAAATATTTAAATTCATTTTAGTTTTTCTTCAGGTTATGTATCATTAGCTAGTGAAATCAGAGTTTTAGTTTCAGCACCAGTGCAAGGTATCCTCCACACAATACAGTTAAAGAACCTGTTTATGGTTACCTGTCCTTCTAGAAATAGCTGCCAAATTTTCTTTAAATCACACCTTGCTATCTTAAAACTGGGAGAACACAATGGATAATATTACATAATGTCATCCTAGGCATATCACACATGGAAAAAAAAACCCAAAATATTTCTATTCTTTTATTTCTTTACTCATTTCAGTCATTTGACTGCGGCCATGCTGGAGCACTGCCTTGAAAGGTTTTAGTCAAACAAATTGCTTTAGAGGAAATACATATGTCCAGTAGTTCAACACTCCAAACTCCTGGTTTATTAAATGGAAGCTTATATACAGGTATGACCATGCGGTACAAAACTTGCTTCCCAACCACATGGTCTGAGGTTCAGTCTCACTGTGTGGTACCTTGGGCAAGTGTCTTCTACTATAGTTTTGGGCCAACCAAAGCCTTGTGAGTGGATTTAGTAGACAGAAATTGAAAGAAGCCTGTTATACACACACACACACACACACACACACACACACACACACACACATATATATGTATATATGCGTGCGTGTGTGTGTCTTTGTGTCTGTGTTTGTCCTTCCCCCCACTCCCACTGCTTGACATCCCTGTAACTTAGCAATTCAACAGAAGAAATTGATAGAATTAGTACCAGGCTTTAAAAGAAATAAATACTGAGGTTGATGCATTCAACTAAAAATTCTTCAAGGCAGTGCCCCAGCATGGCCGCAGTCTAAAAGATAAAAGATACAGCTGTAGCTCATCATCTTTCTCTGTATCAATGATGCCTGTCCATATGCTTAGTCTCCATTATATAATATTAGTCATGGGTTGCTCTCATCCATTGATTCCTATCCTGGGCTGTTCCGCAACTGCAAATAGAGAGGAAATATAATTCTCTGTTTACCTAAAGTTACTGTCATTATTTATTCATTTTTCTCCCTAACTACAAGAATGACCTTATTTTAACAGTGCTTCAAATTCCTTCATATCTCAGGTTATAACAGCCAATAGCATAGCTAGGAGAGGAGAGGCAAAGGGGTTTCTGCTTTGGATGATATTTTTAATGGGGATGGCACTTTTGGGTCTGCTGTATAAGCTTATATAGGAGGCACAGATTGTGGGGTGGGTGACACATGCAGTAGCTACAGCACTGACATCAGTTATTCTTCCAACTATCAGGTTTTTACCAAAGACCTTATTATATAAAGGAAGTTATTAGCTCTTTCTGCAGGATGTTTGACCTGTTATGTTTGATAAAACCAGTTTGATCCCTGATCAAATAAGACAGCAAGTAATCATAAGAAATGAAAAGACACAAATAACTCTTTACTCCTTCACATCCAGAAAATATAGTTTAAGCATTAGAATTTGTATCTCAAAATTCTCATATTCTCTGATTGAAAGCATTCTTCTTTTGAAATATTTCAGAAACTGTAGGTCAAGTGTGGGTTACAAATTCTCTTTGTTATATATTTGGTAAGAATTCCGAAATAATAAAATAATGGTTAAAGATGATAGGAAAAGTTACAAGTTTCCAGACATTATAAGACAAATATATGAAGTCATTTTCTGCTGCTGCCAATTTTGTCCTGTTCAGTGAGAATAGAATTATTGATGATCTTTTAATATTCTTGAATATTTTACTGGCAAGGCTAATATTTTATATATGTCCAACCAACTTCCTTTTGTTTATTCAGAAACTTTCATGAAATCATTAGTTTATCAACTATGAATGTAGAAATATAACATAAATGGTTGGCATCTCGTACTGTATTAAGAGATGCTTTAGTTTTAATTTTTGGTGGATTTATTGTATGCAAATTCTTTAGCAATGCATCTGAAACTGCACTGCATTGGCCCCTGTAACTCATAAATCATGAAATATATTCACAGTCTGCTTTTCTTCTGCATGACATATGATGCAGCTATTCTTTAATTTTCCTGTTCTTTGAAGCTGTTTAGTTAACCATCTTAGTAATAACCTATCATCACTTCACTGTGTGACCCAGTCTAGTTACGAACAAATTGAACTCTGCAGCTATTTTGAGAAATTTAATCTGCTTTTTTAATAATAGTAATAACAATGATGATGATGATGATGATGATTTCAACTATAGGCCCAAGGCCTGAACCTTCGGAGTGGAGGCTAATCATTTACATCAACCCCAGTACTTGACTGGTGCTTATTTCATCAACCCCAGTACTTGACTGGTGCTTATTTCATCAACCCCAGTACTTGACTGGTGCTTATTTCATCAACCCCAGTACTTGACTGGTGCTTATTTCATCAACCCCAGTACTTGACTGGTG
>NC_068982.1:57866710-57867441 GCF_001194135.2 Octopus bimaculoides | reverse complement strand
ACATCAACCCCAGTACTTGACTGGTGCTTATTTCATCAACCCCAGTACTTGACTGGTGCTTATTTCATCAACCCCAGTACTTGACTGGTGCTTATTTCATCAACCCCAGTACTTGACTGGTGCTTATTTCGTCAACCCTGACAGGCAATGTCAACTTTGGTGGAACTTAAACTCAGAATGTAAAGATGTATGGAATGCTGTTAAGCATTTTGTCAGGCATGGTAACCATTTTGCCAGCTCAGTGCCTTCACAAAAAAAGAAAGATGAAATGAAATGAAATGCAAATCAAGCGGAAAATAATAATAATAATAATGATGATAAAGTATCACCACCATCACCACATCTACTGGAACCACTTAATTGACACTAATGTTTACTTAGTATTAGCACATGGTTCCAAGAGCATACTATCAAAAAATTTGAGGTCATACTTTAAATTTTGCGTAAGTGTAGAATTCTGTAACCAGAATTTCCAAAACACAAAGTTCCTTGTGCATATTGAATGTAGTTGGATTACTTTATCTTGCTAACACATACATACCAACTCACAGAAAAAAATATTTATATTATTACATTAATATGTATATATACATGTTTATATAAATATATGTATGCATGTTTATACATAATCATATATATATAACCATACATGCTTGTGTGTGTGTGTGTGTCTATATATATATATATATATATATATATATATATATATATATATATATATATATATATAT
>NC_068982.1:57864074-57866511 GCF_001194135.2 Octopus bimaculoides | reverse complement strand
TATACATATATATATATAGATATATGTATATAGGTATGAATATATATATATGTGTGAATGTATATGTATGTGTATATGTATATATGTGTGTGTATGTATATATATGTATGTGTATATGTATGTATATATCTCTGTGTGTGTGTATGTATATATATGTATGTGTATATGTATGTATGTATATATATGTGTGTGTATGTATATATATGTATGTGTGTATATATATGTATGTATGTATATATATGTGTGTATATATACATATGTGTATATGTATGTATATATATGTATATATATATATATATATGCGTGTGTCTGTATATGTATATATATATATATATATAATGTAAGTACACACAGCTTGATAAGCAGCCTAGAGCTATTCAAAATTCTCTTGGATATATTTCTTGCTGGAAGGTAAAACTACATCCTCTTGATAATGTCATTATTGTTGTTGTTGTTATTGCTGGCTGTGGTGCTGGTGGTGTCTGTACTTTCCTCATCGTCTCATGACTAATACTAGTAGTTAATGATGGCTATCACCATCTTCATTGTCATAAAATCCATTTCACTTTCTGCCCTGTTTGCTTGTGCTGGACAGTTCTGCAGGTTTCCATTTTCATTCCAACTCAGATCTGGATCATTTCATCAGTGAAACAGATCTTGTGAGTGACTGTTTCACTTGATCCATTCTATGCCGTCGTTTGATTTTCTATTCCCCTTCCACCTCCTCCTCCTCCTACTACAACCATTACCACTTCTACTACAAGGTAATCTCTAAGTGGTCATTTGATCTGCTAGACATAGCGGCCGAATCACCCTTTAACATCTTAAAAATGAGGTGTGTATCTGTGTAATATAGATATTTTCGATTTAGTTTGGATTCTTTGCCATCAAATTTGAACTCTTTCCAATCAAATTTGAATTTTTCAAAGGGACTTTGTTAGACAAGCTAAAACACAGAAGCCAGTCAACAGGCATGTGCTGAAGTGTTGCAAATGGTAGAAAGAATGAGTCTATATATGTGTGTGTGTGTATTTAACTAGCGTTCAAAATAATTTTTCTATCGTCTTGGCCTAACAGCCCTTACCGTTTTTCTCACTGCTCCAACAAAGTCACGTATTGTCTTTGCCTTCGAAACGCGGAGTAGATGGAGCAGGGACAACTGAAGAAGGGTAATATTCTTTATGTTGCATGTCTTGTTTCTCTGTTTGTATTTTTCGTTGTTCGAAAAAAAAGTTCGTTTTCTGTCTTTGTCTTTATGTTTTCGTTTCTCATTGTGTTTAACGTTTTTTGAGACGTCCTGTACCCATATATGCTTATATGTATACATATAGATGTCGGTATGTACATATATGTATGGATATATGCGTATAATTATATATTATTTATGTTATTATATATATATATATATATATATGTATATATATATGTATTGATTAGGTATATGTATATATCCCTCTCTCACTCTCTGGGAGAGAGGCACAAGCACATACACAGACATATACACACACGGCAGTAACTTCCGCCTACCAAATTCAATCACAAAGCTTCGGTCGGCTCAGGGCTATAGCAGAAGACACTTGCCCAAGGTGTCACGCGGTGGGACTGAACCCGAAACCATGTAGCTGGGAAGCAAGCTTCCTAACCACACAGCCATGCCCGCGCCTACAAAGTGTATATACATATGCGCAGCACTATTCATGTGGCAAATTTCTACAACTGGATGCCCTTCCTGCTGCCAACCCCCGCCTGTTGCCAAGCGAGGTAGTTTTTTCCCTGTATATATTTATATATGCATGTATATATATATGTATATATCTATATGTATATATCTATATGTGTATATATATGTATATATATATGTATATATATATGTATATGTATATATATCATCATCAATATATATGTATATGTATATATGTATATATATATATATGTATATATATATATATATATGTATATATATATATATATGTATATGTATATATATGTATATAAGGTTGAGGAGGGTATTGGATTTAACCAAACCTAAGAGGATATAGGTAATACCGAGTAAGTGCTGTATATCGACTAGTTTGCCCCAGTCGTTGTATGAACAGGATTGGGGATTATAAGTTGTATATTAGCATATATATAAGTATATATATATATATACATATATAAAAATATAAAGATAAAGAGAGCAATGGTAAGGTTGGAGAAGTATTTTATGGATAGAGCCTTACAGCTGTTTCTGGGAAGATCCAGTACTGGAATGAAACTACACTTCAAGTACTGTTCTCTCTTTTTTCAGCACATCGCACTCTTTACCACTTCATACTAAAAATATCCGCCTATGGATATAATAATAGATTACTTTATTTTTTCTGTCTCCGATGAAGGGAAGTACTGGATCTTCCCAGAAACAGCTGTAAGACTCTATCCATAAAATACTTCTCCA
>NC_068982.1:57851205-57858705 GCF_001194135.2 Octopus bimaculoides | reverse complement strand
CTCTCTCTCTCTCTCTTTCTCTCTCTCTCTCTCTCTCTCTCTCTCTCTCTCTCTCTCTCTCTCTCTCTCTCTCTCTCTCTCTCTCTCTCGGTCTACACCTAGGTTTCCTGTTGGTTGGCTTGTCTTGAAGAATCTATCTTGCAATCTTTTCCTACAACATTCTAATACCATGTCTCTAGTACCTCCCAATGCAAAGAAGTAGCTGCTCAGTCTGGAGCGACTCCTTGGTCTCCAGACTATGCCCCCTGTTGAGTCACATTACTCCAGGGATCCTTTAGAGAAATCCCATTTGGTTGCTCATATTTGCTATAAAAATCACCCATGATTTTCATGATTTAACAAAATTTCAGAATAAGCACCCAACTCCTTTTTTTTTTTGTTTTCAAACAAGAAACAGCTCTTTGGATTTCTGTTTTAAACATCCACTATTCCCAATCCGTGGCGTTTTAGTGTTGTTGTTTTTACTTAATATGAGAGTGTGTGATTATATGAGATCATTTGGTCATTGTTCATTAACGTTGTTTATGATAGGCTGGTGTGATTCTAAGGTGATTTTGGCTGCAATTTCTAATGGATGGAGTGACTACACCGATGAACAATCATTATCTTTTACTTATTTCAGTCATTGGACAGCAGCCACATTGAGTTTAGTTGAGCAAATCAACCCTAGTACTTACTTGTTAAGTCTTGTACTTATTCTATCAGTCCCTTATGCCAGACTGTTAAGTTACAGGAATGTGAACAAACCAACACTGATTGTCAAGCAGTGGTGAGGACATACAAATATGAACACGAAGATTATGCACATACACATATACACGTGTATATATATTTATATATACCTGTATGTATGTGTGTGTGTGTGTGTGTGTGTGTGTGTATATATGTATATATGTAGTGGATTATATAGTCAGTACAATGTGGCTGCATGTATGTTATTACAAGAGTTCATAAAGAGATGAAAGAATAAATTCAAGGTCTATATATATTTACTACATAAAAATATTTTTAATTTACTGGTCGATGATGATACATGGAATCAAAATTGTAGAATCTAGTTGAATGAAGTAATTTATGCAAGCAAGTTCAGAGATAGACAATGTAGAAATAACAGCTAAATGGTGGTTTTTCAGTCATGTGGCATAGAGAAATAGATGGACATAGCAATGACGTGAATTGCTCTAAGTTTAATCAACTAAGAAGTGAAGTGCTGGATTAGCAAGTTGTTTTTATTAATGGAACGCTAGACATTCTAGAAACTTCCAAGAGAAATGCTAAGCTTCTTGAAGAATCATGTCTCATGACACAGATCCTTCAAGAAACTTGAAAAAGGGAGGTTACTCTATGATCTTTCTTGCAAGGGAGATCATTCAACTATTTAGCACCCTACACCACTACATATGTGGGTGTGTGTGTGTACAATATAAAGGAATAGGGATTTTGAATCTGAGCAGGTACCTTATTAGAACTCTGATATAGTCCAGATCTGGCTAACCACATCAAACAACAGGGAACATACAGCAGTGTTTAAGATAAACAATTACACAGTATACAAGCATATATATGCATACATACATATATACATGTGTGTGTGTGAGAGAGAGACAGGCTTCCTCACAGTTTCAATCTACCAATTTCACTCTCAAGACACTTGTTGGCCCAGGAACACAGTAGAAAACAGCACAGTTGGATTGAACCTAAAACCATATGGTTCAAAGCAAGGTTTTTTACCACATAGCCAAAATAATCAAAACTATTCAATTTCTGAACATCATCAACACAACAATAATAATAATAATGATAATAATAATGCTCCACCAATGAGCACATTTTCAACAAATTTTTTACCATTGTCATTTGCTACTAATCAATGTAATCTGATGTAAGTGCTAATCTAAGGGCACAAAATTATTCAACAACACAAGGCAGTGTTTCTACTACCTGTAACTTTTTTCTCCCTCCCCACAAATCTTTTCAGATTTCTCTTTTAAGCAATTTCTGTTTTAAACTCTTTCTGCTGTTGTTGAATTATTTTTCTGTATTCTTAGTTTTGTTTTTGTTTTGTTTTGTTTTGCTCACGGATTTGTACTTTCTAATGTAAATGACGGTGATTGATGACGCATTATTAATATTATTGATATCATTCATTAATTGAATAATTTCAATTATTTTTACCTCACTCTGGAGCCTTGATGCAGTTATATCTCCTTATGATCATGGCCTCCTATTTTAAACAGCATTAATGAACAATGTCTAAACAATCTGATGCAATCACACGCTCCCCATATTAAACAGTAATACAAACATGGCAAAAAAAAATGTAACACAAACAACAATGGGAAGGAAATTAACAGAAGAGTTTCAGAGTTAGCACCCCCATCAATAACTATTTGGCGCAGAGTTCTGGAATTGCTGTCCTTTGTGATACAATTTTAAAATTATTTTTTCACTTTTCCTCTTTTATTTTTTTATTCTACTATTATTTCTTGTGTTTCAAACAACTAAAAATGACCAACCTGAATAAAAAAAAAAAGTTATACCCCTTCCATTTTTTTGATAAAAGAGTGGTATTTTCCTTAATCTTTTTCTTTTTTTTTTAAGTATTCCTCTGTTTCAAACAACTGGAATTACAATTCAGTTAAAAAGAACCTATTTTACCAAAATTCCATATTTGACATTTCTACCTTACCTGGCACCCCAACAAATCCATCTGACTGATGGAAATCCTCTGCAATAATTACCATACATTTTAGGCATTTTCAAACACTCGTTAAGATATATGACCAAGAAAAAGCTAAAGCTGGCATGTGGTTGCTCACCCTGGTAATATGCATAACAACCAAACTTTATTATATATTTTTTATTTTCAACAATCCATTTTTTAATTTTTTTTTTTTTTTTTTTTTTTTTTTTTTCTCATATATTCATTAGAATGGATTTTTCAGTTTGAAACACAGGAATACTGAAAAAAAGGAAAGAAAAACAACAAAAAATATTAAGTCCATATTTCCCACAGTTTACCTATAGACCTTTGATAATAATATCAAAGTCTGAAGGCATGTAGCTTGGTGGTTAGGGTATTCGGCTTATGACTGCAAGGTTGTGAGTTCAATTCCTGGCAACACTTTGTGTCCTTGAACAAGACACTTTATTTCACATTGCTCCAGTCCACACAGCAGGCAAAAATGCGTAGTACCTGTATTTCAAAGGGCCAGCCTTGTCACACTCTGTATCACACTGAATCCCTCTGAGAACTACGTTAAGGGTACATATGTCTAAGGAGTACTCAACCACATGCACATTAATTTGATGAGCAGGTCGTTCTGTTGGATCCACTGGAACCCTCAATATTGTAACTGATGGAGTGCCACAAGTATTATCAAAGGTCAACAAAATGCCTACTATCAGGTCATCCCATAAGTTCTATCCGAATTTTAAATAAAGAAAACAAGTGATCAAATGTTATATTTAATTGAAATTTAATCATCAATGTACTTCCCCTGATAATCTATGACTTCCTTCCATCTATTTACAAGCTTTTTAATCCCATCAATGTAAGACTCTTTTGGTTTCAAAGCGAAGAACTCTGAAATGTCAGTTTCGACCTCCTCCTGGCTTGCAAAAGTTATGTCCCCCAAATGATTCTGTAAACTGCGAAACAAATGGCAGTCTGAAGGAGCAAGGTCGGGAGAATAAGGTGGATTAGGAATCTTTTCCCAACCAAGCTCTTCGATCTTCTGTGATGTGATCTTTGCAGTGTGGGGTTGCACATTGTCCTCATGAAACATCAATCCTTTTCGATTCAGAAAAGCGGGTCTTTTTTTCTTCAAACCTTGGTTCAAATGCTCTAATTGCTGACAGTAGACTTGAGCATTGATTGTTGCATTAGATGATAACAATTCAAAGTGAATTACTCCTTTGCAATCCCACCAGATAGACAGAAGAACCTTTTTTCCCATGAATTTCCCTTCTCTGTTGTGGTTGAGCCTTTTCCCATTTACCAAACCACTGTTTACGACGTTTAACATTTCGATAGAAGATTCACACACACACACACACACACACACACACATACATACATACGCAGACGCATATACAGAGAGAGAGGTAGAGACAGATATGTATATACATGTGTTATATGTATATGTGTGTGTGTGTGAGATGTTTAATAAAAATTCTCATATCTTCCATCTTCTGTCTTTCATTTACCATAGATACATATATATATATCTATATATTAATATAT
Organism: Octopus bimaculoides; assembly: GCF_001194135.2. NCBI lineage: Eukaryota > Metazoa > Mollusca > Cephalopoda > Octopoda > Octopodidae > Octopus > Octopus bimaculoides. Next base: position 57,854,459 of record NC_068982.1, on the reverse strand, counting down.
ATTATTCTTCTATTTGTTTCGGTCATTTGGCTGCGACCATGCTGGAGCACCACCATTTTAGTCAAACAAATCGAACCAAGGACTTATTCTTTGTAAGCCTAATACTTATTCTATCAGTGTCTTTTTCCGAACTGCTAAGTTATGGAGACATAAACACACTATCATCGGTTGTCAAGCGATGATGGTGGAGACAAACATACACACACACACACACACACACACACACACACACAGATATATATACGACGGGCTTCTTTCAGTTTCCATTTACCAAATCCACTCACACGGCTTTGGTTGACCTGAGGCTATAGCAGAAGACACTTGCCCAAGGTACCACACAGTGGGACTGAACCCAGAACCATGTGGTTGGTAAGCAAGATACCTACCACACAGCCACTCCTGTGCCTATATTGAGAAAAAGAAGACAGTCTGAATTTTGAATAATTTCTTATTAGTGCTTTGTTCATTTATCAAACTTGTCAAGACAAAATTAAAACAAGTGAATATCCTAATAAAGAATTATCCAAAATTCTGATTGCCTCCTTTTTCAATATCTATGCACCACTTCAAACACTCTATACATGTATATATATATATATATATATATGTATGTATGTATGTATGTATGTATGCATGTATATATTTATACAAACACATATAGATATATATATAATTTGTTTTCATTACACTGTCTCAAGACTGTGTATGTGTGCATTCATGAGTGCAGTAGTGTGTGCATATGTGTATCTGTTGCATTTGTTTTGTATTTATGTGAATGTGTGTGTGTGTGTGTGTGTATGTGAGTGCATGTGTGTTTCTGTGTGTGTGTGCTTGTTTTACCATTCCTTGACAGTGTTGCAGAAATCGTTTTTGGCCCTCTATCAAGAATGGAAAGCAATGTTTCTTTTTTTTTTGTTTTTATTTTCATTTAATATATAACATTGGTTGTTAGCAGCTTACTCAAGTACAACATGTACAAATATGGCCAGCTTTCATATGCTCCAGGGAAATACAGTTTTCATAGCAACATTATTCATTTTGTCAGCGTAAAACAGCGAGCAGTCACTATTGGATACTCCAGTTACCCCTGATAGCCGTCCTCTGACCATCTTGAATCAACACAGTTACTGCATCACTTTACAATCGGTTTTGATTGTGATTTTATTTTTGCAGCTATGTCAAAGTTCATTTTTGGAGTTTGACTCCAAACAATTAGTTGTAAGTGCTTGAGAGAAAATTCCTCAAAATTTGGTATCGTTATCAGATTTATCAAATCTCAGTGCTGTTGTTTGTCATCATCATCAATGTCATTACCATTGTTTCCATCATCATCATCATCATCATCATCATCCTCATTATTGTCTTCATAGTTAGTATTGTCGTCATTTTCATATTCATTATTCATCATTATTTACTATCATCATCATCACATTCAACATCATAAATGTTATCACTGGATTATTTTGATCATCTTCGTTGTTACCATCATCATCATCATCATCATCGTCATTAGTATTATTATCATCATCATCATTATTATTCTTGTCATTGTCATAATCATTATTTATATTGATTGTGGAGACAAACATACACACACACATACACACACACAGATATATATACGACGGGCTTCTTTCAGTTTCCGTCTACCAAATCCACTCACAAGGCTTTGGTCGGCCCAAGGCTATAGTAGAAGACACTTGCCCAAGATGCCACGCAGTAGGACTGAACCCGGAACCATGTGGTTGGTAAGCAAGCTACTTACCACACAGCCACTCCTGCGCTTATTTAAGAACTTTTGTTAATCTATGTTCGAAACATCAGCTAAAAATTACTTTCCCAAATTTCCCAAATTTTTGATTATTTTCGAAATTAAATGAAACACTACATTTTTGTGTTTCGTTTGCAAGCATCTTGATGTGAAATAGTGTGTTGAAACATTTTTTGTTATCTTGGAAGGGTCGTCATCTTTTATCTTTTAATTGTTTCAGTCATTAGACTGTGGCCATGCTGAGGCATTGCCTTGGAGAATTTTAGTCATAGAAATTGACCCCAGTACTGTTATTTTTTTTTGTTTTTTAAAGTCTAGTACTTATTATATCAGTCTCTTTTGCTGAACTGGTAAGTTACAGATACATAAAGGCACCAACACTGGTTGCCAAGCAGTGGTGGAAAGACAAACATAGACACAAACACACATATACATCAGCATCATCATCATTTAACGTCCATTTACACGTACAGGGGTTGGACAAAATAATGGAAACACCTTGCATCATAGCATCATAATTTTGAAATATCTATAAAACTGTCAAAAGCTTGTTTATTTTTATGTTTTTGTTTTTTTTTTTTATTAGTGTTGCTTAATATGTTTTGCTAAAATTGCTGTTTCTATTCAGATATCATCAGAAAAAGATAATTAAAATTCATTAAAATGACAGATCTATCATACTTTCAAAGAGGTCAAATTGTCGGTGCTCGTATAGCAGGTGCTAGCGTAATGAAAACAGCCAAGATGTTTGGTGTATCAAGAAGTATTGTCTCGAAAGTAATGACAGCCTTTGAGAAAAAAGTAAAAACCTCCTCGTCAGAACAAAACTCCCAAAGAAAACCAAAACTTTCAGATAGGGATCGTCGGACTCTTATGCAAATTGTTTGAAAAGATTACAAAAGTACAGCTCCCAAAATTACTGCAGAGCTTAATGACCACCTTCAGAACCCAGTTTCCACAAAAACTGTTCACTGGAAGATGCACAAAGCCAGATTTCATGGGAGGGCTGCAATCAGAAAACCACTACTTTCAAAACAAACGTTTAGACTTAAGTAAAAACCTACAGAATTGGTCCCTAAAGCAGTGGAAGAACGTTATTTTCTCGGACAAGTCATCCTTTACCTCTTTTCCAACCACTGACCAAGTATACGTGTGAAGACAGCCAAAAGAAGCATTTGTCCCAGACTGCCTTCTCCCAACTGTTAAACATGGAGGAGGATCTGTGATGATCTGGTGGGGGCTATATCTTGGAAATCTGCTGGCCCAATGGTTTCCCTTCATGGCAGAATTAATAGTCAAGACTATTTAAGCATTTTATCTAATTAAATTCATCCTATGGTTGCAGAACTGTTTCTGGAGGGAAACAAAGTCTTTCAGGATGATAATGCACCAATTCACACAGCTAAAGTTGTTACTGAATGGCACGAGGAACATTCTAGTGAAGTCGAACACCTTATCTGGCCACCACAGTCCCCAGATCTCA
>NC_068982.1:57845044-57851195 GCF_001194135.2 Octopus bimaculoides | reverse complement strand
ACTGATTTAGCTGAAGACAAAAATTCTTTTGGTATAAGTTCAAACTTTGTACAAATCCATACCTCGTAGAATTCAAGCTGTAATTACTGCCAAAGGTGGTCCTACCCCATATTAAAATGAATTTGTTTGAAATTTTAAGGTGTTTCCATTATTTTGTCCAACCCCTGTATATACATATATGCACACACATACACCACACACACACACACACACACACACACACACACACACATATGTATATATGTGTGTGTATATATATATATGTGTGTGTGTGTATATATATATTTATATATATATAAAAGCACAAGTATAATTGTATGGTAAGAAGTTTGCTTCCCAACCACATGGTTTCAGGTTCAGTCCCACTGTGTGGCACCTTGGGTAAATGTCTTTTACTATAACTCTGTACTGACCAAAGTCTTGTGAATGAACTTGGTAGACAGAAACTGAGAAGGCGGTAAGCTGGTATAAACGTTAGCACACCAGGCGAAATGCTTAGTGGTATTTCGTCTGCCGCTATGTTCTGAGTTCAAATTCCGCCAAGGTTGACTTTGCCTTTTATCCATTCGTGGTTGATTAAATAAGTACCGGTTACACACTGGGGTCGATATAATCGACTTAATCCGTTCGTCTGTCCTTATTTGTCCCCTCTGTGTGTTACTGTCTCTTAGCCTTGACATCACATGGTAGTTGTAAACAAGTGCCACTGCCATGCAAGCGGTGTCCTTCATTTCTAATCTTCCAAGAAATACTACCTTAATTGAAAACAGGTAAGGGTTGGTTACAGGAGGGGCATTCAGCCATAGAAAATCTACCTCAACAAATCCTGTTCAACTCATGCGAACATGCAAAGGTGGATGTTAAACAATGATAAGGATGTGTATAAGGATATACATATGAATGCGTGTGTATGTATTTCATGCATACATACACAATATTTATCTATATACATTTATGTGTGTATATATATTTATTCTCACATACATACACACACATAGAGCAAACTCAAAAGTACTTCAACTTGTAGTGTTCGGTTGCCAGCAAATTGTCCTTGAACAAGTTTTATTACATTCAAATGTGTTATTTCTAAATGACACATAACTGATGTCATAGCATGAACACTGGTAAATCTAAAAAGATTATCAGGAACAACTGCAATAACAATAAGATGATGATGATGATGATGACAACAATCTAGTTAGTTTCTTGGAGCCAAAAACATAGATTCATAGTTCATTATTGTTTCTGTAAATAACCTGTCAGCACTTTATTAAAATGATACAGTAAACTATGTGTGTAGCACAGTGAAGTAACATTTTTTCATATACCCATGTGTATAGTATTGGTGTGTTTTGGACTAGAAATTATAATTCTGTGCATACATAGCCAAGATATACTCTGCTTTTTATCTTTTTTTTTTTGTTTTCACATCTTAGATGTTAACATTGCTAAACTTACAACAAAACTAACTGCAACAAATTGTTAGAAGAAATAAATAACTAAACTAAAGATAAAACAAAATAGAATAGAACAATAAAAGTGTTAAGGATCTGTGCCAGAGACAACTGGTATTAGAACTGAAGTCAATCATGTGTAATGAGCCATTATTTTTGTCTTAACTTTCTGTTCATTATCTTCTCACCTGTAATCTTTTACGCAGGTGTATCTTATGGAAGACAACAGCAACAATAACAAAAATGAAGAATAATATTAGACATGATAAGATGACATGTTGGCTGAGTCACTACAATGCCGGATAGAATTCTTAGTGTTATTTTTTCTGATTGTTTGTCTGTACTCCAAGTTCAAATCCTGCCCAAGTCAACTTTGCCCTTCATCCTTTCATGGTCGATAGATAAAGCACTAGAAATTACAGGAACATCAGACAAGATATCTTGCAGTTCTGTCTATTCTGGAATTGTGTGTTCTTTATTTTTGCATATCAGATATTACATCTTTATTGAAAAAAAAACCAAGAAGTGAAAGTGTGAATGGATATGCTTTCTAGCAATGTCTCCTCTATTTCTCCCCCACCACCACCAACACCACCCTGTCTTTCCCACATATCTTACTGTTCTCTCTCCTCTTGCACCCTGGTTCTTCTGCAGTCATTTTCTGTCTTACCTGCTCTATTGGTCAAGTTGCTCTGAACAGATACAACAAGCACTAGTGAGAACCTTCTTTTGTTTTGCAGGATACAAAGTTGCCTCACTTATGCTAGTGCCATGATAAATGTACCCAGTGTGTTCAAATCTTACCTCATGTCATAAAAAAATAATTAAAAAGACATAAAAATGACACTGTGAGGAATTGCAATTGGCAGACATACTAAAAAACCCTATAGAAATAAAATTTTCTTCGTTCAAGTGGAAGATTGGCAATAATGCGGTAAACTCCAGTTTCAGATAGTAAAGAGAAATACGCTCACTAATGAAACTTGAACCATGCTGTTTAACACCTGTCAGGCAACTGCATTACCAGTTACAATATAAACTACCTGTCATTCCATCTCTTCAAATTTGGTGCTATTTCTGTCTAAAATTGCTACTTAAAATGTCTAATAGTGTTTACATTAAGATCTTAACCAGTTAACTGATAAGAAGTCAGTGAATCAACAAAATCATTAACATATTGGACAAAATACCTAACAGAACTGCCCGGACATTTTTTTCTAATTCACAGTTCAAATCTCACCAAAGTCGACTTTGCTTTTCATTCTTCTGAGCTTGATAAAATAAAGTGCTTTGTTTAGTTGAGTGACATGGCAAAATTGTGAAGGGATTGGTTGATGAAGATGTTGGCAATAATGACAGTGTGAGATATGATTTGCGAAAGATTCGACTGCTGTTTTTAGGTAGCCATATGACTGCATAGAGTAAAAGTTTTCTCGTCTATTTGTGATGTATTTTGTTGCAAGTAAGTTAAAAAGATATATTCCAATTTTGAGAAGTTTCATAAGTTCTGCTCATTAATATTAATCTTCAATATTAAGATTGAATCAAAGATTCTCTCTGCTTTATCAAATGCTACTTGCATTTATTTGACTGACCAAAACCAGAGAGATTTTACTCTCAGATTATAACAATCTACCTCAGCTGTTTTGTTTTTCTTCTTTTTGTGTAAGTGTTGTTTATGATTGTTTTTATTGTAATAATCTCATTTACATTATGATGTGCAGGAAATATCCAATGAATATGCTCTAAATGTAAATCTGCACGATAGTCTGGTGACTCTTTGCTGCTTATCTTCAGTCTACATGGCAAGAAGAGAATGAAGTTACTAATGGATCCCTCTCCCACAAAGCCTTCTAATTTGATTGTAGATAATTGGCGAGGTCTTTTAATAATGCTGCAACAGACTTACAAGGTAGGAAGGGGAACAGATCAGGGAAAGAAAGTATATCTACAAAAATGAAATCACAAGAACATACAAATGTAGTAGAGACAAAGACGAGTATTTCAGTTTCCCTGTTATCTTTTGGTGCATAATAAATATTGTTGGTTTGTTGGGGGGGGGGGGGTTGCAATATTTCTAATTTGTTGAGGTGGTAAGCTGGCAGAATTGCTAGCACACTGGTCAAAATGTGTAACAGCATTTCTTCTGGCTCTTTATGTTCTGAGTTCAAATTCTGCCAGAGTCTTACCTTTCACCCTTTTAGAGTCAATAAGAGAAGTATCAGTTAACCCTTTAGCATTCAGATTATTCTGTTAAATATAATGCTTATTTATTGACATTGTTTTGAATTTATCATACATTATCTTGTAGCTTCAAGATGTCAATGATGTGTTTGTTTACTTTTAGAATGACATTGCAGGGTAGTTGTGAGAGGCCTTATCTAGTTAGTTTTGAATACTAAATATGTAGAATATTTGGGCATGGTATGGCCAATTTGAATGCTAAAGATTTAAACACTAGGATCAATGTAATTGACCACCCCCTCTCTCAAAATTTCAGCCTTTGTGCCAAAATTAGAAAAAGCAGTGGAGTAGGAGGTGAGAAACACAAAGACACATACGCACACATGCACACGCACTTACAAGACTTGTAGGTCGAAAGCTATTATAGCAGAGGACCCGTGTGAGGTACCACACAGTGGTACTTTACCTGAAACTAGATGGTTGCAAATTGAGCTTCTTAACCACACAGCCATGCCAGTGTCTATGTGAGACAACAATTGTCAGATTGCATAAATAATGGCAGTAATGAAGGGGAAGGAGGTTGAGTATACTGCATTAAACATGGAGGGGGTGTCGGTGGTGTTGGCAGTGACAGCAGCAGCAGCAGTAGTAGTAGTGTTAGTCAAACTTTTAGAAGAAATAAATTGAAGTGGAGCTAGTAATGGTACTAACAGTTGTGTCAATGCTAGGTCTTATTATTATTGTTATAGATACTGAAACTATAGCTTCAGTGAAGCCTAAACAATCTGCTGGGACTCTATCCAAGAGAATTTCTTTTTTCATATTTTAATTGAGCTTTAGATAACCACAACTGTCCCTTAGCAGCAGAACAACCTCTATCTTTCTATCACCCACACTTATTCTTCACTTTCTCTTCCACTCTGACAACAACTAATTGGTTGATTGCACAGATTAAAAACAAATTCCAGATTGGTGGAAAACAATATTCTATAAACTAACTCGAGATAATGAGTCTCACTTTTAAATAACAAATTCTTCAGATCTTTTAGCTTGTTATTGTTGTTGTTCTTTTTTCTTTCTTTTTCTTTTTATTGTTTTGTTTACCTATTCTGCTTCTGTTTTATTCTGCTCACATCCTCTCCCTAATGTCTTAATTCTCTCTGTTATGCTGTTTCCACTTCCCTAATACACCAACCACACATTAATAAATGTGCACCCTAATATCGAATGAAGGACCCTTTCTTCTGGCGCGTTCTTTCCAACTGGGGTGCCATGACATCCTGCAACAGGAATTACCATATCGTTTTTGTAATTCCTCCACTTTAACTTTTATTACATTTGCCCATGGTCCACGCGTGTACCATATGTTACAAGAAAATGAGATGACGAAGGAATAAATGATTATCTTATGAACTTCATTAGCTTACAGTTGTTTCTGCTATAAGATGTTGTGGACTCATAGCTGAGTACCTGAGTAATACCTTATAGCTTCATCAGAGATTTGACTTACATATGAAAATATCCTTAAGTATCACTAGTCATGCTTATGTACACAAGAATTAAACATGGCTTGGTGCAGGCATGGCAAGAAGCTTGCCTTGGAACCATATGATTTCAGGTTCAGTCCCACTGCATGGCACCTTTGGGCAAGTGACTTCTACTATAGCCCTGGACCAACGAAAGACTTGTAAGTGGATTTGGTAGACAGAAACTGTGTGGAAACCTATCATTTGTGTGCCTCCTCCCACCACATAACAACTGGTGTTGGTTTGTTTATAACACTGTAACTTAATGGTTCAGCAAGAAAAAAAAAAACTCCAATGGAATAAATAACTGACTTTAAAAAAAATAAGTACTGGAATCAATTTGTTTGACTAAATTCTTCAAGGTAGTACCCCAGTGCCCAAGATGTTTCACAGTGGAACTGAACCTGAGACCATGTAGTTAGGAAGCAAACTTCTTAACCACACAGCCATATATACAGAAAGAGAGAGAGAACATAGTGGCACTGATGCTGAATATTAACAATGTTACTGAGGAAGAATTCCTCAGGTGAACATTCTGCAGACTAGATACACATACTATAGAGTCTTACATGCTTACTGTAGTGAGTTTGGAAAACTTCAGTTAACTGAGAGTCACCCTTGTAATTAAAAGGCAAAATCTCTCTCTGGGTGTATTTAAAATCTCGAAACAACAATCAAGGGAGATAATTTTTATAATATCAGCCAACCACTACTCTTTTACTTGTTTCAGTCATTTGACTGTGGCCATGCTGGAGCACCGCCTTTAGTCGAGCAAATCGACCCCAGGACTTACTCTTTGTAAGCTTAGTACTTATTCTATCGATCTCTTTTGCCGAACCACTAAGTTATGGGGACGTAAACACACCAGCATCGGTTGTCAAGCGATGTTGGGGGGACAAACACAGACACACACACATATATATATATATATACATATATACAACGAGCTTCTTTCAGTTTCCGCCTACCAAATCCACTCACAAGGCT
>NC_068982.1:57842927-57845034 GCF_001194135.2 Octopus bimaculoides | reverse complement strand
CTCTTTTGCCGAACCACTAAGTTATGGGGACGTAAACACACCAGCATCGGTTGTCAAGCGATGTTGGGGGGACAAACACAGACACACACACATATATATATATATATACATATATACAACGAGCTTCTTTCAGTTTCCGCCTACCAAATCCACTCACAAGGCTTTGGTTGGCCCGAAGCTATAGTAGAAGACACTTGCCCAAGGTGCCATGCAGTGGGACTGAACCCAGAACCATGTGGTTGGTAAGCAAGCTACCTACCACACAGCCACTCCTACGCTTAGGTTTATTTTTCCTTTTTTTATTCCTTTAGTCTTTTGTGTTGTTTTGTCACACCAGTGTATATGTTTTATTTGTATATGCATAGATATTTCTATGTTGTCATTGATTTAGTAGACTTGTGAAAATATGTACTTTACTCAAACATATCTGGTATTCTAAATGTTTGCTAAAGATCAGGCTATTTTCCCTCTTACCTCATTATCTATTCTTGTGAAGTAACTCATGCAGGTATGGTTGTGTGATAAGCAGCTTGCTTAACAACCATATTAATTCAGGTTCATTCCCATTGTATAACATTTTGGGCGAGTGTCTTCTGCTATAGCCCCAAGCCAACCAAAGCCTTATGCGTGGACTTTGCAGATGGGAACTGAAAGAAGCTCATTGTGTGTGTGTGTGTGTGTGTGTTTTACTATCTCCTTGCCATAGCATCATGTGATAGTTGTAAAGAAGTGTCACCATCATACATACACTATCCTTCATTTCCAATCTTGCTTTTACCTTCGGTTTTCTTAAGTGTTGTTCAGCAATATGTTACCTCTTCTCAGGTGTAGCCTTGATTAATTAAAGTCATCACATTTACTTCATTAAGTATGTTAAAAATTATTTCACTGTTTATTCCTAAAATTTGATTCCATCAAATCCAGAGTATTAGTGAGGACTGATATATACATACATACATACATACATACATACATACATACATGCATGCATGCATACATACATACATACATACATACATACATACATACATACATACATGCATGCATACATACATACATACATACATACATACATACATACATGCATACATACATGCATACATGCATGCATACATGCATACATACATACATGCATACATACATGTATATATAGGCGCAGGTATAACTGTATGATAAGAAGCTTGGTTCTCTACTACATGGTTCTAGGCTCAGTCCCACTGCATGGCACCTTGGGCAAGTGTCTTCTACTATAGCCTCAGGCCTATCACTGCTTGGCAGCTGGTACTGGTGTGTTTATGTCCCCATGACTTAGCTGTTCGGCAAATGATATTGATAGAATAAGTACCAGGCTTAAGAAAATGAAGTACTGGGATTGACTAAAAGTCTTTCAAGACAGTACTCCAGCATGGCCACAGTCTAATGACTGAAACAAGTAAAGGATAAAAGATATAGAATATAAATTTAGTTCAAGCAGTAAATCTTGTCCAAGAGTTGACAATTTCCAAGCCTGTACATACTGTCACAGCACAATAACTACAAATTGCAAGTCTCGTTAAATCAATTAGGCATCACATACTTCCTCCAGAACAATCTTCTCTCATTTACATGACATCAGATTCATCTTATATCCAGCTTTTCACTCAGCTCATTGCATTGCACACTAGCACACTCACATCACACATCCAGCAAAGCATGCTTGCTTCCTGTTTTTTTTTTCTAGTTTTCACAAATCCTCTACATTCAAGACCCATGTTTCACTACCATCCACCATCACAGTATACATATATACTCTTTTACTTGTTTCAGTCATTTGACTGCGGCCATGCTGGAGCACCACCTTTAGTCGAGAAAATCGACCCCAGGACTTATTTTTTGTAAGCCTAGTACTTATTCTATCAGACTCTTTTCGCCGAACCGCTAAGTTACGGGGACGTAAACACACCAGCATCGGTTGTCAAGCGATGGTAGGGGGGACAAACACAGACACACAAACACACACACACACACACACACACATATATATATATATAGGAAAATGTAAAAAAGCCAGAATGCTGAACTGGGAGCATAATTTAATAAAGATTTTTTCTAACCGGTTTTCATTGCG
>NC_068982.1:57829832-57842832 GCF_001194135.2 Octopus bimaculoides | reverse complement strand
TATATATATATATACGACGGGCTTCTTTCAGTTTCCGTCTACCAAATCCACTCACAAGGCTTTGGTCAGCCCGAGGCTATAGTAGAATACACTTGCCCAAGGTGCCACGCAGTGGGGCTGAACCTGGAGCCATGTGGTTGGTAAGCAAGCTACTTACCACACAACCACTCCTGCGCCTATATATATATATATAGGCATCATACTGTCTCTTATCTTTTACCTGTTTCAGTCATTAAACTGCAGCCATGCTGGAGCACCACTTCAAAGAATTCTTAGTTGAATGGATCGACCCCAGAACTTCTTTTTTTTTTAAACCTAATTTTTATTCTATTCGTCTCTTTTGTCAAACTGCTAAATTACAGGGACAACACCTGTTGCCAAGCAATGGTGGAGGACAAACACAGACACAAAGACACATATGCATACCATTCCCTATATTCGCACAAATGTAATTTCTTTCCAAATGAAATGCACTTCATATTCAAGGCTCTGATGAAGCTAAAAGGTGTTACTCAGGCACTCAACTGTGAGTCCACTGCATCTTATAGCAGAAACATCTGCAAGCTAGTGAAATTCATAACATAACCATTGTTTTTCCTGTTTCATCTCTTTTTCTTATACTCATCTAACACTTTCATCTGAAACATACATATATTGAGTTCTACACCAGGTTATTAGTCTCACAATGCCTAAGCAAAATATATACAGTTTCCATCTACCAAATCCACTCACAAGGCTTTGGTAAGTCCAATGATATAATAGAAGATGCTTGCCCAAGTTGTGCTGTGGGACTGAACCCAGAACCATGTGGTTGGGAAGCAAACTTCTTACCACGCAGCCACACCTATGCCTATCTGTCCTTCACTTAAATAGAGAAATCCAAAACCCTCTGTTACCAGCAGAAGTAATAGCTTCCTGAACTATTTCTTGTTCTTTGACTGCTATGCTTTCAGAGCACCCACCTCCACTGCTAATAAGGTCATCTAAGTAACAGAAGCTGTCAGCTATTTCTAGGAAGTCACTAACACATTTGAAATTCTCTGTTACGCATGTGTTCTTGGTGTCTCATCCAGAAGTTAACATTTTCAAAACCACACCTACTAATTCTCACAGTACAATAATATTAATGACACACAATTAGTAAACCTAAATCTTGTTAAACCAATTAGTCCTTTCAAGTCTACTGCTATTTATTATGAACACTAATAAACCTACTATGTGTAAATAACTGTTCTAATTGTAAATCGTTTTAATTAATTAATTAATTAATTATTCCTTTGAAGTCAACAGCTGCTATTAACATTAAGAACAACTGCTGCACATAACTTTTGTAATTGTCAATTGTATTAATTAATTACATTAATTAACAACAATTAAATCTGCAGCTGTTAATAAACACTGATTGTAACTAACTAATCCAGTTGTACACCAAGCCAATTATTAATTCTTTCTGTACAACTGCTGGAAGCTTTCTTAATGACTGCACCATATTCACTTCCAGTAATGGCAATACAGCTGAACAAATGAGTTATTATTGAAGTGGCTGCTCAGAGACTATGAGTTCAAATCCACCATTGTCATTTTGTTGTGTTTCTGAGTAGAGTGCCCTAAATGTCACCTGGATATCTTCAGACTCTAATTATTTCACTAATTACTTCAGTATACCTTGTCAATGGTATCTGGACCATAGTTCTGATTATGAGCTGTTGTGTTGTTGCTGTGTTACTTCTTGTTTAGCCTTAGCTCAGCTTGATTGAGCTGGCATATGACCGAGGGCATTGTAGCTATGACCATCCTATCTTTACAGACAGCATAACTATGACTATTTTTATCTAATATATCCTATGTTTTTTTGAAGGTCGCAAGTTGTACCATGGGGGAGGTTTAGCTACTGTTTCTAGGTCAAACAATCATGTAGCAGGTTCTTTCATTGCCTCATGTTACAGGCTTTGCATACCTAGCTGATATCATCATCTGTTAACATCTATTTTCTGTCACTCATCAATTTTAGTCAAATTTAGTTAATATTTAACATCTATTTTCTATGCAGGCATGGGTTGGGCAGTTTGATCAGGGCTGGCAAGCAGAAGGGCTACACCAAGTTCCAGTCTAATTTGACTTGATTTCTACAAATGGTTGGATACCCTTCCTAATACCAATCACTTTACAGTGTGTACTGGGTGCTTTTAACAGGGAGCCAGTACAAATATATGCACAACATTCCATTCTATTCAGCCATTTTCAATCTTTTCTGCTGGTTACAGTCTCTTACGTATACCAGTTTACTCATACAGGCCAGTTGCCAGTTGGAGAGGGCTTCACATGAAAATCTGCCCTGGCTTTCAGCCCTTCCCATGCTAAATTCTTCATGTGCTGTCAACCACTTGAATATCTTTGACCACAAAACTTCTTCCACTTTTGAATTTGTATTCTCTCAGAATCAAGGAGAAGCAAAAGGCAATAAAAGGTAGACACACAAACATATACACACACATACATATATATATACATATACATATATATGATGGGCTTCTTTTAGTTTCCATCTACCAAATCCACTCACAAGTCTTTGGTCGGCCCGAGGCTATAGTAGAAGACACTTGCCTAAGGTGCCACGCAGTGGGACTGAACCCGGAACCATGTGGTTGGTAAGCAAGCTACTTACCACACAGCCACTCCTGCGCCTATATATATATATATATATCATATCTATTGATGACTTATGAAAGACAAACTGTCTTAATACTACATAAATAATATTTTTATAAACAAACCCAAAGGATTTGCAAGTTACAGAGAGAAAGCTACTATGGAAGACTCATAGTATAATAACTGTATAATATATATCATAATGATATTTATTCTCTGATTTGGAGCGCCAGTTTTTTTTTTTTTAACTATATAAATAAATGACGGAAAAATGATGAGCTAACCTCAGGCTGAATTGAACTCACAAATCGATGCTTACATGGTTCCTTGCGAATCTGATTGACCAAATGCTCACCCATCAATTTCAGTCAAATTTAGTTAATATATACTTAAACTGTCTTAACCCTTTCATTACCAAGTCAGCTGAAACTGACTCTGGCTCTGAGTACAAATGTCTTGTTTTCATAAGTTTTTAATTAAAATCTTCCACCAAACCTTAGTCACAATTTATGTTCCTAACACTAGCTGAATGATAACGAAGTTATTTTACTAAATTCTTTGTTACATTTAAAATAATTGAAAGAAACACAGAGCATCTCAAAATAAATACAGTAACGAAAGGGTTAATACTACATAAATAATATCTTTATAAACAAACCCAAAAGGTTTTGCAAATTATGGAGAGAAAGCTACTATGGAAGACTCATAGTATGATATATATTATACAGTTATAATAGTTATTATACTATGAGCTTTCCATAGTAGCTTTCTCTCCGTAACATGCAAAACCTTTGGTGTTTGTTTATCAAAATATTATTTATATATACATTTGTAATTGTTATCATCATTCTTTTAACATCCATTTTTCCATGCTTGCATGAATTTGATGGAAAGTATTGTGGGAGATTTTCTATAGCTGGATGCCTTTCATCTCACAAATCCTTACTTAGAAGAAGCAGGATAATATTTCCCCTTGAATGATACTGCTTGTATGAGTGACAATCATTTCCAACAGTCATGCTGCACAAAGACAAAGAAACACAAACATAAACACATTCACATATACATGCATGTGTGTACATCATCATCATTTAACATCCATTGTCCATGCTGGCATGGGTTGGACAGTTTGACCAGAGCTGGCAAGCTGGTTGGGGGACGGTCCACCAGGCTTCTGTCTGATTTGGTATGGTTTCTACAACTGGATACCCTTCCTAAAGCCAACCATTATACAAAGTGTGCTGGATGCTTTTGCATGGCCTCACACAGGCGATTTTACATGGTACTACACAAGTGCTTTTACGTAGCATCTCACCAGCACTTTTACATGACACCACACAAGCACTTTTGCATAGCACCACCACAAGTGCTTTTTATGTGGCACCAGCACAGGATCCTTCACCAAGGAGATTGGACTTAATGCTTCTGGTGTGGAGCATAAGTCTTCTTGAGTACAGCAAGGCACCAGGCATCCTAGTCCTTTGTCATCAGCATCCTGAGGTCATATATATATATATGTGTGTGTGTGTGTGTGTGTGTGTGTATATACAGACACACACACATATACAGTGGGCTTCTTTTAGTTTCTGTGTACCAAATACACACAAAGATTTTTGTCACTCAAAGGCTATAGTAGAAGATACTTGCCCAAGGTACCATGCAAAGGGACTGAACCCCAAAGCCACATGGTAGGAAAACAAGTTTCTTAACCACACCCCCATGCCTGCACCTACTATATATATATGTGTGTGTATGTGTGTGTGTATGCGCTCGCACATACAGCCAGCCATTTTACCTATCTAGCAGTCATTTTCTGCTCCATTTACACACATGGCATTCTCTCATTTATAACTACAAGATATATTTCATAACATAATATACAAATTTACATAATTATAAATATTCAGCTTACAGTTATTATAACACTCATGGCATGTCACTGATAAAGAAACCCTTTGAAGAAATCAAGAATTTCAAACAAAAATATTAGTGTTTCTCTTTTCCCTTTCATCATTATGTGTAAAACACATGGAACTGTAATATTTATAGTACCTTTTATAGTAATTTGAGAAGACTGAATAGCAGGTACTCTGCATTATAATTGGTAATGCGGTCACCCAACAGTGAGTCTGATGCACTTTTCTGTCTCAAATTGGTGCTTATAATGTTTACTATCTTTATATGATACATATTCCTCTCACATTAGAAGATTAGGAGGTACAAGTGAGATGTGTGTAGTTATTACAAATCTTGGAAAGTTGGAATTTACTCTAAGAATATATTAAAGGTATAAGAATTCCATAGTTGTGGCAATTATCAGCATGATTGAGCTTATACGTTATTTGGTAATGAATTTTGGCAAATAATTGTTATGTCTACGGTGATAAGTTGTGATGTTGCAGCTTCAAGTAGATATTGAGTACAGCTAACAAGTTTGAAAGAATCAAAGTTCTTCGTGAAAATGGTAAAACAGAGTTGGTACTACCATTTGAGAAGTTGAGGCATGTTAGTTGTCAGTTTCTAACTAGTCAGAAAAAAAACTAGCGTTTTAAATTGTAATGTTTCTACACTCCATTTGGTTTTCAATCTTCATTCCTTTGTAGTTGCTACATTAGTGCTGGTGCAAGTACAAACTGTTGCTCTACTGTTCAAAAGACTGGAAATGAAACAACAAGAGATGCATCTACACAGCTGATTGGCCTGCTAGATCACCATTTATTTATCATTATGACCAGGTTCCAACTTGGGCTACAATAACAACTTTTTGGTCCATCATCACTGCCTCGAGGTCCTGGAAACATTCTAGGCCAGTGTCTGCCAGCAAGTTGTCAATGTGTGACAACATTTTCCTCTTCTTACTTCACCACAAAATGGATTCAACAAGATTAATTTGAATGCTTCCTGTACAGAGTGACACACACAGTAACCAGATGCTCACAGCTGTCTGTACCTGATCTTCTCACTAACTTTCGGCAGGTTTCCCTAAAGGCATTCATTTTGCCATATGTTGCCATTTCACATTTAGGGCCATTCGTAGCATCCCTTGTGTAGCATCCATTTAACCCATTTGATAATATCTGTGTCAGTGTCTATGTTTCACTGCCATATAACAGCACTAATTTGACAGTTGCAATGAACTACTTGATTTTGATCAATTAATGCCTACTTTTCCATGCTGGTATGGGTCAGATGGACTTTGTCAAGGCAGATTTTCTATGAATGGATGCTGTTTCTGTTGCCAACCCTCACTTGTTTCCGAGCAAGCTAATATTTCCCTCTGGCCAGATAAGGTTTTCACAGACGACTGGGAACATTACTTGTATGACAGTGATGATCATTTGCATCCATCATGTAATGTGAAGACATGGGTACATAAATACATATATGTATATGATGGGCTTCTTCCAGTTTCTGTCTACTAAATCTACTTACAAGGCTTTGGTTAATCTGGGGCTATAGAAGAAGAGATACTTGCATAGAGCAGCCAAATCTCCCTCAAATCACTCAAACTAATTTCTTTACAAAATGGAAAAGTAGGACATATTAGATGCACCGTGTTTGAAAACAAATGATGAGTTAGTAACAACTAGAATGTATTTGGTTGTATGTCTGTTAAATCTGCGTTGTCTTATTACATATCCATATGTTACTACTATTTCATATTTAGGGCCCTTCATATCATCCTTGTCTTTTAGCTTGTTTGATAATTCATACCATGCATATTAATACCAAACATTGTCATCTCTCTTTTGTCTATCCAGCCCAATGCCTTGTATTTCCTCCTACGTTTTCATCTCACTAGAGGGCAGCTATGGGATTCATCAACCTGCTAGAAAAAGTAGCCAAATTTCCTTCATATCACATCCTGTTGTCTTTAAAAAATGGAAGTGGATCAGTAGATAATACAGTCTGAGATACATTTTGCCTGAAAAATAAAGAAGAGATGGTCAATGTGGGAATGTCTTTGATCATAGTTTTGTTCCTTCAGGGATGACCTAAGAAACGTTTCCTGTTTCTTTTTTTGAGTTTGGTCTGGAGGAAAGGACTGTGTTCATGGCTTTTGCAGTCTCTCCACCACTGGTGAGATTGAGATTGATATAAACACATGCAGAGAGGGATTTCTTGAGAGACCATATTCTGATAAGGAAAGACTGGTCATAGTTGATAATGTAGGACTTAGGAGAGTCAATGTAATATAAGTTGTAAAGGAAAATACAAGGGAGCTGGGAATTCTTGAAAGCAGGTGGCATAAGACAGACTGGTTTTAAGGACGTAGAGGCCACTACTACAATGGTAGAAAAAGCAGAGAAAGAAAGAATGATGAGAACGTGTTTGTGGACCAGGTGTTGGTATCTGGTGAATGACTTCATGCCAGTCAGTCTGTTGGTCTTCCTTGAAATGCAGGTCTAAGATGCCTGCATGTGTAACCACAGTGCTGTCCCAGACATGGGTGTATTACCCCATTGTGAATCTCATTTGAGCTTTGTAGAGGGTTGGTAGTTTTTGGGTGCTGATGTATTTTCTGGTACTGAATAGGTAGACCAGTCTTTGCCATGTGTGTTCATCAAGAGATATCTTCAACAATGGTGAGATCCGGTGTTTACTGCAGTCTTGAGTTCTTTTGTTGTGTCATGTTCCAGTTTAGCAAGTACAAAGGGTCTCTATGTTTTTTAAATATTTGTAGTGATTGTGAATGGATCGAAAATATTAGAATGCCAATTTATTGGTAGTGAATTCATATCAACTTCAGGCAATATGTATTTGTTAGGCACCAAACTGGCAGAATTATTAGGGCTGCCTTAAATAGGATGCTTTATGGTCATTAGTGTTTCCAATGTGTGTGCCACCCTTGAAATTGCTACTCTCCCCCCACCCACCCAAGCCTCTATACAGGCTTATACAACAGACCCACAAGTATTGCCCCCACCCCCTCCTCACCTACCATCTCCCCACTCTCTAAGTGTGCGCTGCTGTTTGTTATATGAGTTTCAATCTCTCAGTGTTCTGAGTTCTTGAGCACCTTTACCAGGGTTCACTCCATTGCAAGAATTTGGGCCTGGTCTGTCTTTGAGTATAGTATCTTCCTTTTCCCCATCAGTCTCAAAGCCCTGCAAAAATAAATAAATATAATAAAAAAGAGGGCAGATGTCATAACACTGCCTTTAACTCATTGACTAAGCTATAAAAAGATATAGATGCACTCTTAATTCTGTATGTTTTAGCTCACCTAGCTTTGTTAGTCCCTAAGCATTCAAACTATTCTGTCAAATGAAATCCTCATTCATTCACATTGTTTTGAATTAATCATGTAATATCTTGTAGCTTTCAGATTTTGATGATGTGATTGTTTACGTTTTGAATGACATTGTCAGGTAGGTGTAAGAGGCCAGATCTGGCCAGTTTGAACATAAAACAGTCGGAACATTTTGGGCCAGATATAGCCCATTTAAATGCTAAAGGGTTAAAGTAGATTGATTGACTGAACAGTTGATAGTCAGATAATTGATTAGTTAATTGTTTAAATGTTAAAGAATTGACTAAATAATAATGATAATGATTTCAGATTTTGGCACAAGGCCAGAAATTTCGAGAGTGTGGGTAAGTCAATTACATCAACCCCAGTATTCAACTGGTACTTATTTTATCAACCACTAAAAAGACAAAGGGTTAAGTTGACCGCAGCAGTATTTGAACTCAGAATGTAAAGATAGACAAAATGTTGCTATGCCTTTTGCCCAGTGCAGTAACAATTCCGCCATCTTGCTGCTTTAATAATGATAATAATAATCATGATGAACTATCTCATTGAAGACAACATATGAATGTTCCACTTTTGCCAAATGAGCTGCACAAATGATTTGTTTACAGTGATCAAATGTTCATGCCACACATTAGCTCACTCTCTCATCAAATAATAATAATAATAATAAAAGAAGTGAAATAAAACCAGTACGTGTGTTTATCATTGGCATAATAACCCTCCCAAGATATCAGATCTAGGAATGTTATTTGCAATACAATGGTACTTTGTTCTGTGGGTAATCAAACACGATTCTGTTGAATGCTGCTAATTTATTAGATTTAGTGCTCCTTTTGGATAACATATATCACAAATCACATACTCTTCTTTTGAGAAATATTCTAGGGTGGCTAATAATCCTTTCTACTATAGGCACAAGGCCTGAAATTTTGTGGGAGTGTACTAGTCGATTACATCGACCCTAGTGTTTCACTGGTACTTAATTTACCAACCCCAAAAGAATGAAAGGCAAAGTCGACCTCTGCGGAATTTGAACTCAGAACGTAAAAATGGACGAAATGCCGCTAAGCATTTTGCCCAGAGTGATAATGATTCTTCCAGCTTGCCTCCCTTAGGGTACCTAACAATAACAATGGGTATCCGTCACTTTCACTGAAGAGCTTTCAGTTGTCCGACCACTGAACTACCTGGTCATTGAATTTGTGTGTAAATGAGTTAACATTTCTCGGGTACAAGTACCCTTAACATAATTCTTGAATGAATTCAGCTCGATCCAAGTGTGAAAGAAATTTCATGATTAAATTATAACTACAATCCATCTACATACTTCCACAAAATTCCTTTTATCTCAGTAGGCATGGTTCAATCCGTGGTTATTTGGTGAAAAAAAAATAATAAAATCTCTCATCTAAGATTCCACGCTCTGTGATAGAACCCGGACCAGACGATTGCGAAGCCATGCTGTGTTCAGTATCAATCTGTCGATTTCATTTATTTGGAAAAATCCTTCTGTTAAAGTATACTATCAAAGGGAAATAACTGCTACATTTGTATTTTGAGTTACTTCCCTTAGATTTTCGAAAAAAGAGAAAAAAGTTGTTTTTTTGTCGCCAATAAGTTTGTTTATATTGATTCTGATAAAAATAGCCTTCCTTTTTTTATGTGCTTTATTTTTACTGCTCTCCTATTCAGAGGGTTCTCAAATATTCATTCAAAAATACATATCGTTTAATTCAGCAGATATAATTCTAATCATAGCCCAAGGTACACACTTACCCAGAAAGATCTGGGTAAGTGTGTACCTTGGACTACATTGTCCAATGTGATTACTATTTCTGTAAGGTAAAAGAATAGAATTTTTCAGTGTTATGAAACTATTGTGGAACATTTCAATCATAGCACCCCTTGCGTAAAACTTTGACAAACATGTGGTTCTCAGTTTGATTCTACTAAGCAACACCTTGAGCAAACCTATGCTATTGTCGCCCCAGGGTGACTAGAATTATCCTGGTTGGAATTTTGCATGTGTAAACTGTGTGCTTGCTATATACTTCTGTGCCTTTTCCAACTTTATTTACTTTGTTTAGCTATAATTTTTGATTTGTATGGACTCCTAGCCACTTTTCATATATATATATATATACACACATGTGTTTGTATATATTTTTACGCATATTAGAATAAATCTGTTTTGTGTTAAAAAATAATTTCCTGAATATATATATTGCCAACATAAGTAACAAATTAAGATAAGCACTGTGGTGGGTGTTGCTAAGATTAAAATACCAGAAAGTGGTGCCCCAGCATGGCTGCGATCTAATGTCTGAAACAAGTAAAAACACAACAAAATGAAATACAAACATAAGCACATACACACACACACATATTTATGTAAAGTCTAATCTAACATGTTTAAGTGTACTTGGACATGCAAAGACCTTTCGCTACAGAAATAATCTTGGGAAAAGTTTCTCCTCCCAGACAAAATGGGTGAAAACACATTGGACTGTGAATGATGTCATTTGATCAGAGGACTCTGTTTTACATCTGAAAAAGAATGAATGATTGTTATATTGAAACATCAATCTGTGCATTTGCTGATGTGCATTAGGCTGTACCGAGCTAGGATTAATTGGTTAAAGTTGCACGAAGCAGCATTGAATAAAGCACATTTGTGTGAAGTCCTACTTAAGATGTTTGAGGACACTCAGATGTGAGTAGGTCTTTTACTGTGGAAGTAGTCCTTGAGGACAAAGTATGAAAACAGTTTGGGCTATAAACAATGTCATAATCTGCTCTCTGTTTTTTCTATATAAGTACAATGGTGATTTTATTTTCTCATCTCTTTAGCAGTTACTCTACTTCTTAGTAGTATTGTAGGATGTTATGATGTACTTTGCTATAGTGTAGGATGTTATGATGTACACTTAAAAAGGATTGACTCTGTAATTTACTTAGATATATCAGATGGATATTGGTGGAAGTAAATTTGCTGTTAAGCATAGTCAGCATAAAATTGGTAACTAACCTGAATAATTAGCTAATGTTTAAGGCTGTAGCTTTTATGTGAATATCTATTCTCTTTAGACAGATATGAAATTAGGTGAGTAATTGAGAAATTGAGAGATACCAAAATAGAGACTACATGTGGGAGTTAGGTATGGATTGAATGTTGGCAAGATAGTAAGTTTTTTAAAGACACAAATTTAGAGTGGGAATAACTAGTGATGAGTAGTCAGTGATAAAATCTTTAGCTTCTTTACATAAAAGATTGTACAAGATACTTTCCAGAAGTTTTGAGACTTTTTCTCAAAAGACATTTATTTATTTCAGATAAATACAAAACTCTAATCTCCGTCAAAGTAGGATTCTCTGACTTCAATGCACTTGTTGTAGCACATCAGCCACTTTGGAAATGGCCCATGAAATTCCTCCAATGTGAAGGTGTCCAGGACATTTGTCACAGCCTTCTTCATATTCTCCTTCAGCTTGGGGAATAACCAAAACAAGGTCTGGACTGTAAGGAGAGTGAGGGACAGTTTTGACGCCCATCTCTGCCAAGTAGTTGGTTGCCAGGAAGGAATTGCAGACTGGTGCATTGTCCTAATGCAGGTGCTTTGGGTTTTTTTGCAAAGAAATCTCTTCCTGAACTCCCTCAAAATCTTCACAAAGTACTCTTTGTTGACCGTTTGGCCAGAGATGATGCCCTTGCTGTTCAGAAATACTACAGGTATAATGTCTCCATATAATGATCTAGAATAAAGTAAATAAGAGATAATTAGAAGATTTGGGTTTATGAGGGTCAGCTGAAAATTTCATAGGCTGACCAAGTTACTCGTATGAAATATAATCAAATGCAGTTTATTTGTCAACATAGTCCCCTTTTTAGTCCACATTCCTCTTCTATTGTTGTGGTTCTTGGATCTCACTGGCAAAAAAGTTGTCAACAGCAGATATGACAACATCATCACTGCAATACTGGTTCCCAGCCAAATGTTTTTTTTTTTATGTTGAGGAACAGATAACTGTCAGATGAGGTCAAATCAGGAAAATAAGGAAGATGATCAACGAGTTCAAAGCCACAGTCATGCACAGCAACCTTTGAAACCAAGGACTTGGGTGTTACAGTATTGTCCTGATGAAACAAGAACCCTTTGACAATGTTCCTGGACAATTGGTCTTGAGAGCCTTTTGTAACTGCCTCAGTAAGTTGGCATAGTACTCGCCATTGATGGTGTGGCCCTTTTAAAGATAAAATAATGCTTTTTGCATCCCCAAAAACTGAGGCCATCACTTATGAATGAAATGATCTTGGCCTTCCTTGGAACAGGTGAGGGTGTTTCTATTTCATGGATCGTCTCTTTGTCTCTGACTCAAAGTGATGAACACAACACTTATCCTCAGTTAGGAAACTAGCTGGATCTGCCTGAAACATGTCAGATTTTTTTCGTTATGTGATCAGCCTGGTGCACTTTTGATCAAGTGTCAGAAGATATGGCACCCACTGGGCAGAAACCTTTGTCATGCCAAGTTCATTGTGCAGAATGTTCTCAACTCTCTCACGGGATATGTTAATATCTGTCATTCATCACCATGTAGTGAATGCAATCAATGTTCTCCTTGGTGATGGCAGTTGCAGCACATCCAGATCTTGAATGACCATCAAGACTTTCCCTTCCACTCTGAATTCAGCTTTTGCACTGTTGATAAAGCTGGAGCATCGTCCCCTAATGTAGTAACCATGTCAGCATATATGTAATTGGGGGATAAGATGTTTTTTCTGAAGGTACATGATATAAGGATTCTTTGGGGTGGTTATTTGAGGTGTTATTTGAAATGAACATTTTAAATAACCACTCCCAAAACACTTTCTTTCCAAAACCCAACAAATCAAATATTCAACTCCAGATATTTTTTTTTTCAACTAACTTGCACATATCTAAAAGGTATGAATTTTCTATTAGATATCATTTGTGATGAATTCCTGAAAGGAACGAAGGCACTAAATGCATAATTTCTATTCAAATCTTGACTACTTTCTTTTTCTTATATATTTGTATATATATACATACATACATATATATATATATA
>NC_068982.1:57827519-57829565 GCF_001194135.2 Octopus bimaculoides | reverse complement strand
TGTGGTCATGCTGGAGCACCACCTTAAATTTTTTAGTCAAATGAATCGATCCCAGTACTAATTTTTAAACCTGGTACTATCAGTTTCTTTTGCTGAACTACTAAGTTACAGGGAAGTAAACACACGAACACCGTATCATTACAACGTCGCTATATTTAGTTCCCGTCGTGTCTGTCTCTCTCGATCCCGGTTTACACGCCCACCCACCCCCTATACCAGTACCGGAAGTTCCTATTTTCTCCACCAGTCCCGGAAGTCCCTGACTATCTCCCATGAACACTTCTAAAGGCTTCGCGACCCCTCCCCCTTTTTTAGGGTTTATCTCCTATGTAAGGTTGCGATCATGTGGTGCAAAATATTGTGTAGCGGATGCAGGCTGGAATGAATGCCTCTATGCTGATTGTTTATGAATTCTGCAAAATGCAAGCTCTCTTTTCAGGTACATGACGCGGCTGTCCCACCTGCCCATACCTCCCACACCCTCAGTGTTGGCACTCTCAACGTCGGCATACTGAAAGGTAGGTCTGGTGAGATTGTTGAGATGCTTGAACGGAGACGTGTTGATATCTGCTGCCTCGAAGAAGTAAGGTGGAGAGGAGGTTCCGCTAGGTTCCTCACAGGCAAAGAACACAGGTACAAGATTTTCTGGGCAGGGAACTCAAACGGGATCAGGGGCGTAGGTATACTTCTTGCAGAGAAATGGGTGGATAAGGTAATCGAGGTAGATAGAATATCCGATAGAATACTTAAGGTTAGATTAGTCTTTCACCATGGGTTAGCAACCATTATCTCGGCCTATGCCCCTTAGCCCAGGCTACCTGACGGACTGAAAGACCAATTTTATGACACCCTCCTGCAGATTACCTCGTCGACATATAACAGGGACCTTCTCGTTTTGGCTGGTGACTTCAATGGTCATGTTGGACGACATTCAGGGGGCTTCTATGGCGTACATTGAGGCTATGGTTTTGGTTCCCGCAATGAGGAGGGAACCAGGCTGCTGGAGTTCTGTGACGCAAATGACCTTATTGTTTGCAATACTAACTTCAGTCACCTAGTCACCTACCGTTCTGGCAGACACTCTAGCCAAATTGACTACATCCTCACCAGAAAAAGGGAAAGATGGCTGCTTATAAATGCCAAAACATTCCCTGGCGAAGAATGCACTCAACAACATAGACTAGTAGTTAGTGACTTCAGGATTAGGGCCAAGTGGTTGCCCAGGAGACGACCAGCTTGGAGGAGAAGGGTCTGGAAGCTCAAAGATCCTGCGAATGGACAGAGATTTAGAGACTTATTACTTGAGGCCTTTGACGAATTAGAAGGGGAAGTAGCTTCACACGGTGTAGAAGACAACTGGACGTTTCTACAGGACAGCCTGTTGAAGGCCACTGACCAGATCTGTGGATGGTGCAAAGTCCCCTCTCAACCCAAAATAACGTGGTGGTGGAACAATGTTGTTGACATGGCTATTAAACAACAGAAACAGGCTTGGAGGGACTGGAAGAACGGTGATAGCAGGGAATTGTATCAGACTGCTAGAAGGGAAGCTAGGCGACAAATTTATTTAGTCAGAGGGGAAGCAGATAAGAAAAAGTTTGCCAATGTTCTGCGCCGTGAGGACCAAAGGCTTGAGGTATTTCATGTTGCAAGACAGTGTGTGAGAGAGAATTGTGAGGTCGTCGGAGAGAAATATGTTCGCATGGATGATAGTACGCTTGCACTAAACGAGGCTGCAAAGAAAGAGGTATGGAGATGCCACTACGAAAGGTTGCTCAATAAAGAGAACGAATGGGAGAAAGAGAGTCTGCCGAATGTCGACCCAACAGAGGGAGCAGCGATTCGAGTTGACAGTACCATGGTAGATAAAGCTATTAAGAGTATGAAAACAGGGAAAGCCCCTGGCCCTTCAGGAATCACTGCAGAGATGCTCAAAATATCTGGCAGTGTCGGCTATAGCCTAGTCACCTGTATAGTTAACCAGGTGATACATGAAGGAGTCATACGTAATGACTGGTGTAACAGCACCATAGTCAACTGCTACAA
>NC_068982.1:57826119-57826851 GCF_001194135.2 Octopus bimaculoides | reverse complement strand
TAAGATGCACCCAGTCCAAGCTATGGACACATAAGAGGTGCAGCAATATCAAAGGAAGGTTAACTAGGAAGTTAGTTTTTGTATGTAGCAGATGTTCAGGAGCTATAAACACTGTAAATGTACAGAAAACAGCTTCTGTCACATTCCAGGGAGAAAAACTAGACGTAGTTGATAGCTTCTGCTATCTAGGTGACCAAGTTAGTAGTGGGGGAGGGTGCGCTGAAAGTGTAGTTGCTAGAATAAGAATAGCCTGGGCAAAGTTCAGAGAGCTCTTACCTCTGCTGGTGACAAGGGGCCTCTCACTCAGAGTAAAAGGCAGACTGTTTGACACATGTGTACGAACAGCCGTGCTTCATGGCTGTTCGTACATGGGCTGCGACTGCTGAGGACATGCGTAGGCTCGCAAGGAATGAAGCCAGTATGCTCCGATGGATATGTAATGTCAGTGTGCATACTAGACAGATTATTAGTACCTTGAGAGAAAAGTTGAACTTACAAAGCATCAGTTGTGGAGTGCAAGAGAGACGACTGTGCTGGTATGGTCATGTAGCGAGAATGGATGAGGATAGCTGTGTGAAAAAGTGCCACACCCTAGCAGTTGAGGGAACCTGTAGAAGAGGTAGGCCCAGGAAGACCTGGGATGAGGTGGTGTGGCACGACCTTTGAACTTTGGACCTCACCGAGGCGATGACTTCTGACCGAGACCTTTGGAAATATGCTGTGCGTGAGAAG
>NC_068982.1:57820020-57825498 GCF_001194135.2 Octopus bimaculoides | reverse complement strand
GCACATAAAATACACCGTTTTGAGCGTGGCCGTTGCCAGTACCGCCTGACTGGCCTTCTTAGGATTTTCGAGCGAGATCGTTGCCAGTGCCCCTGGACTGGCTCTTGTGCAGGTGGCACATAAAATACATCTTGAGCGTGGCCGTCGCCAGTACCGCCTGACTGGCCTTCGTGCGGGTGACACGTAAAAGCACCCACTACACTCTCTGAGTGGTTGGCGTTAGGAAGGGCATCCAGCCGTAGAAACTCTGCCAAATCAGATTGGAGCCTGGTGTAGCCATCTGGTTTCACCAGTCTTCAGTCAAATCGTCCAACCCATGCTAGCATGGAAAGCGGACGTTAAACGACGGTGAACATTACAGTTCATTTTTACTTAAGTAGACTTATGTCACTGTGATAACCATCCAAAAGAGTTGTAACAGTCTACGGAATCACCACCAAACTATATATGCTGTTTTAGTTTGATTTGGATCATCCACTGTCAGAGCATGTCTTAAGAGAAAAATTGGGTATTAAGGGTATAAGATATAAGATGTAGTGTACAAGAGAGAAGATTGTGCTGGTATGGCCATGTGGTGCATATGGATGAGGACAGCTACATAAAGAAGTACCAATCTAACTGTAGATGAAACCTGTGGAAGAGGTAGATCCAGGAAGACATAGGATGAGATAATAAAATATGGTCTTCAGATTTTGAGTCTCACGGAGGCAATGACAAGTAACTGAGACTTTTGGCGATTTGCTGTGCTTCAGAAGACACATCAGGCTAAATGAAATTGTGGTCACAGACAGTGCAGGTGACATGTGAAAGGTACCTGTGCTGGTGACACATAAAAGCACCAGGTACACTCTGTGGAGTGGTTGGCATTAATAAGGGCATCCAACCATAGAAACTGAGCCGGACCAGACTGGAGCCTGGTGCAGTTCTCTGGCTTACCAGTTCAAGTCAAACCCAAGCCAGCATTAAAAAGGGAAGCGAAATGATGAGGAGGATGATTGTCATTCTGTTTTATTGTGTGAGACAAATTGTTGTTTTATTAGTATATTGGATCCAGATTTGTAATCTCTGAACAGAATAAAGGTTTCAGAAATAGACTGTTTAAAAATGTAGTAGATCTATACTGTGATTTGAACTTGGAACCTTTTAGTTTCCAAACACAAATAGTTGTAAACAGTATTTTGTTTTATCAGTAAAAATTTGACTAATGGTTTTCTTTATAAACAAGTTGGAATTTTGGGAATCTGGTCAACAACTTACATATATGAAGTCAACACAAATCAGTAAAATCAGACTTGTCATTGACAACCAATAATTGGTGATATGTAGCAGAAAAAATTGAAGTAAAAGCAGAGTGGATCTGTTGGAAATAGAGGAGAAATGCAGTCTGTGTGACCCAGCACAGATTCAACCTAGAGTCTATGTAAACCAGTGTAGATTTGTTGTGTGGTTGCTTGGCCTCCTAGAAATACCAGCTACATTTTCCTTAAACCACACACACTTTTGTCTTAGAGAGAAAAAGAGAACACATTGGATAATGTAGTCCTATGTACATTATGCTTGAAAAGAAAATGGAATGGAGTAATCCTGGAGGAAATTCCTTTGATCATGAGTCAACTCAATTTGGACTGACCTGAGGCTAAACTAAAACACAAACAATATGTATGTGTTTAATAAACCAGATTTATGTTCTACATTAATAATGATTATCACTCCTGTTGATTTCAATGTATGAGTGTTTGAAGGAAAAGATTAAGAAAAGAAGAAAAAAAAGGATTACAAAAGAAGCTGCATGTATTTGCAATGGTTGCTTGAGTGTAATTTTGGTCCAGGTAGGGGTTTCGCTATGAAGTTACAGTGGAGACAATGATGATTTTGATTATACTTGGAATTGGACAAATGTGTCTGTTGATTGCAGAATATCATTCTTTTATTATTCTGTTTCTTCAACTCAAATTGTTTTGATGCTTCATGTTACATTCTATGCCACTTAAATCAATCTAGGCAATAACTTTCCCAAGACTTTAAGTTAAGCTGTAAGGATTTTAGGGATTGTTTCAACTTATCCTTACACCTTAGCAGGGTCTTCTTTTACCAACGAATCCCTCTTCTTGTTGGCCATACAAAAGAATTTTCAGAATGCAATCATTTTTCATTCAAACATGTCCTACCAATTTGCAGTGAATTCTCAATTGTCTATATTAATAATAATAATAATAATTAGAAGAAGAAGGAGGAGGAAATTTCAGTGGAGGGGTTAAGTCGATTACATTGACCCCAGTATTTCACTGGCATTTAATTTATCAACCCCAAAAGGATGAAAGGCCAAGTCAACCATAACAAAATTTGAACTCAGAATGTAAAGATAAATGAAATACTACTAAGTATTTCAGCTAGCATGCTAAAGATTCTGCCAGCTCATCGCCTTAATAAGAAGAAAAATCCTTTCTACTAAAGGCACAAGGCCTGAAATTTGGGGGGAGGGGCTAGTCGATTACATCAACCCCAGTGTTCAACTGGTGCTTCTTTCATCAACCCTAAAAGGATGAAAGGTAAAGTTGACCTCAGCGGTATTTGAACTCAGAAGGTAAAGTCAGAAGAAATGCCACTAAACATTTTGTTCAACATAATTGTTAGAAATTCAAGGAAAAGATATTAGCTGATTAAATCAACCTCAATCCTTCATTGATTATCCTTTTTTTATCAATCAGAGATTGGAAGTGAAAGGCAAAATTGACCTCAGCAGAATTGAATCAGGCAAGCCTTTGATCAAAAGCCTTCCAGCTGTGATCCTCCCATCTTTTTTGAAAAATATCCAAGATTACAATACCTAATATGGCCACACTTGTTTAAGACAATGAAGTTTGATTTGAAGGACATTTGGCTTCTCTTTCTTGCTGGTTGCGTAACTTATGTAGAGACTCCATCATGAAGTTTTAGCAGGATCTAGCTAGGTTTTTACCAAGCTATCTTAACTACTCCCTTCTTCTTCATGTGATTTTCCAAAGTTTTCTTTGTTTTGATATTTCTTATCTCACCCATTGTGATGGCACATGGCTTAGTTTAGTGGTTAGGGTGTTGGACTCATGATCGTAAGATTGTGGTTTCAATTCTTGGACCAGGCAGTGCATTATGTTCTTGAGTAAAAAAACTTCATTTCACATTTTTCCAGTCCACTCAGCTGACCAAGGTGAGTAATCCTGCAATGGACCAGCGTCCCATCCAGGTGGGGAATATATATACACCACAGAAGCCAGGAAACTGGCCTTAAGAATCTATATGACTCAAGAAGGAGCTACCCTTTTATCCCATCCATTGTCTAATATTTTTTTTTTGTTTTTTTTTGGTTTGGATTTGGGTTTGGTTTTGGTTTTCCTTTTAACTGGATTTTATCTGTTCTTTCTTCTGTATTTTTTAACACATCTCTCTTAATGTTCTCTCTCATTTTTCTCTCTAGCTGTTTCTCATTATCTTTCCTTCCCTTTTAATTTCACTCTCTCTCTAATCACATCACACTTCACTTTTTTCTTATCCTCTTTTTCTGTTCTCCATGTCTTCTCTCTCTCTCTCTCTCTCACACACACACACACACTTTATTTTCCATTTCCTTTTCCCTCACCAGCCTCTGTCTTGGACTGCTCTTTCTCATCACTTTGATTTCCACTCTCTACATTTCCTTTTACTTTATACTTTTAATCTCTCTCTCTCTCTCTCTCTCTCTCTCACTCCCTCTCTCTCTTACTTCTCTCTCTCACTTCCTCTCTCTTTCCCTTCTTGTTTCTTACCCCTTTCTCTCTCCCCACATCTTCTCTTTATTCCGTCTCCATTTTCTTGACCGCCCTTTCCTCTCTCTCCTTACCATAATGATTACTCATGCATAACAACAACAACAACAATAATAATAATTTTTCCCTCAGAACTATCTCTGTTCTGTCTGTAGACGAACACAATGCCCAGAGCTTACTTCCATCTGATGACAGTTTGAATGCTGCTGCCCCTCTGCCGAAATTAATGAACATATTTTTGCCCCTCACCAACCCCTTACCAACCAGCATGTAATTTCTAAAAGATTCCACCACGGGCCACTGTTCTCACTTTAATCGTATCCATTGGACCTCCTCTGTAATTTGCCAAATTGAATTTGTCCAATATCTCCTCTCATCATCAGCCCCTCCCTTACTATCAACCATCCTACACCACTGTCCCCTCTGCTAACCCACCCACCGACCCACCACCACTATCACTACTGCTATTACCATATTCTCTGGTTTTCTCTGTCCTTGCCTTAACATCTATCACTGCTCTTCATCACTATCACACACATCACCACTACCCTCTTACTTACTGCTGCTTTCTGCATCATAGTAGTAGTAATAATAATAATAATAATAATAATAATAATCTTCATCGTTGTCATCATTGTCGTCATCACTGCCTCCACCATTTATACTGCTACTTCTGCTACACTACATTCCAGTCCCTTTCCCTTTGCCATCGCAGAAGGAAATTACAATGATTGAGTACCACCACCCCTCTCTCTCTCTCTTTCTCTCTCTCTCTCTGATACTGTACACATGCATACACACCTATACTTATGTGTATGTGTATGTATACATATATCTCCTATCATCCAGCCACAGAAACCATGCCAAATCAGGCTGGAACTTGGTGCAACTCTCCTGCATACCAGTTTCAGTCAAACCATCTAACGCATACCATCAAGGAAAAGAGACTTTAGATGATGATGAGATAGATAGATAGATAGATAGACAGACAGACAGACAGACAGACAGACAAAGAATGTAAGAATAATCTTACACACGCACACACATGTATATTATACTGCTTTTAATCAGAAGTTACAAAGTGACTGAAAGGCTGAAAGTTTCAAGTAGGACATTCATTTCTGGTGATTAATAATATTAATAATAATCCTTTCTTTTATAGGAACACGGAATGAAATTTGGGGGCAGGTGACTAGTCCATTGCAACATCCTCAGCGCTCGACTAGTACTTAATTCATAGACCCCTAAATGGATGAAAGACAAAGCCAACCTTGGTGGAGTTTGAACTCAGAATGTAAGACAAATGAAATGCAACAAAGCATTTTGTCCATTACACTAATGGATCTGCTAGTTTGCCCCTATATTAATAATAATAATAATCATGATTTCAAATTTTGGCACACGGTCAGCATTTCGGGGGTGGGGGAGTTGATTATATTGACCTCAGTGCTCAACTGGTACTCATTTTATTGACCCTTGGCAGAATTTGAATTCAGAATATGAAGATAGACAAAATGCCACTGAGCATTTTATCCGGTGTCCTAACAATTCTTATTTCTTTACTGCCCACAAGGGGCTACACACAGAGGGGACAAACAAGGACAGACAAACGGATTAAGTCGATTATATCAATGCCAGAGTTTCACTGGTACTTAATTTATCAACCTTCAAAGGATGAAAGGCAAAGTCGACCTCT
>NC_068982.1:57817402-57819957 GCF_001194135.2 Octopus bimaculoides | reverse complement strand
CTAACAATTCTGCCAGCTCACCACCTTAAGTATAATAATAATAATAATAATAATAATAATAATCCTTTCTGCTAGAGGCACAAGGCCTGAAACTTCGAGAGAGGGAGACAGTCGATTACATTGTCTCCGATGTACAACTGATACTTATTTTATCGACCCCCAAAAACGCAAACAATTTTACCAGCTCGCCTCCTTAATAATAATAATAATAATAATGATCCTTTCTACTATAAGCACAAGGCTTGAAATTTTGGTGGAGGGGACTAGTCGATTATATCAATGCCAGAGTTTCACTGGTACTTAATTTATCAACCTTCAAAGGATGAAAGGCAAAGTCGACCTCTCAGAAATTGAACTTAGAACGTGAAGATGGACAAAATACTGCTAAGCATTTCGCCTAGTGTGCTAATGATTCTGACAGCTCACTGGCAAAGAATCCAAACTAGATCGAAAACATCTATAATAATAATAAAATTATTATGATCTACTATAATAATGCTCTTGTGTTTTTCTCCGTCACAACATATGAATGGGAAAGGAAGGGGTGATAAATGAATAAGGAAGGTGTGATGATAAACTGGTGGGATGGTAAACATTCAATGCCAGGAAGAAAAATCAAACAGAATTTCAACTCTATGTGTGTAGAAGGGAAGTATGTGAATGTATGTGAACATTGACAAGTGTATTAATTTGATTTACCGTCCATATTTATATGTAAAATACTACAATTAGCCATCATTTTTGATGGGACAGGCCCAGCTAGTAGTAATAATGAATATGTGTGAGTGTGAACTGAGATTACTATTTCAAAGCTGAGGATCATACTCTGAGTACTCTGAATTACTGACTTGTTTGTATTTGGTCAGGCAACAAGAATGCAAATGTCATCATCATCATCATCATCATCGTTTAACATCCGCTTTCCATGCTTGCATGGGTTGGACGGTTTTACTGAGGGCTGGCGAGCCAGAAGGCTGCACCAGGCTCCAATCTGATCTGGCAAAGTTTCTACAGCTGGATGTCTTTCCTAATGCCAATCACTCCGAGAGAGTAGTGGGTGCTTTTACTTGCCACCGGCATGAGGGCCAGTCAGGAGGTACTGGCATCAGCCATGCTCAAATGGTGCTTTTTACGTGCCACCTACACGGGAGCCAGTCTGGCGGCACTGGCAATGACCACATACGAATGGTGTTTTTATATGCCACCGGCACAGAAGCCAGTCAGGCAACACTGGCAACAATCACGCTTAAATGATGCTTTTTACATGCCACTGGCACAGGAGCCAGTC
Source organism: Octopus bimaculoides (assembly GCF_001194135.2). NCBI lineage: Eukaryota > Metazoa > Mollusca > Cephalopoda > Octopoda > Octopodidae > Octopus > Octopus bimaculoides. The sequence goes on along the minus strand of NC_068982.1, from coordinate 57,818,669 downwards.
AGCGGCCCTGGCAATGATCATATATGCATATCTACATGCATATACAGTGTGTGTGTGAGTCTTTATATGCATGCTAGTTGTATTTTTATTTTAATATGCTTATGTGTATATATACATATGTAGACAAGCATATGTATATATGTATGCGTGTATAAATACATACATATATGTGTGAATATAAATATATGCAAAGATGTATTTTTTTGGTTTTTTGTTGGCTTTGATATATTTTTGAGAGTGTTTGTTGTCAATTCTTTTATTATATTCATTTATTTCTTTATTTTTCATATAATGTTTCCCATCACCCTTCCCACCTCTCTCATCTATTTTTGATGCCTTTGATATAATTTGTATACATTTTTTTTAATTGTATTCTTCCATTCTCCCTCCCCCCCCCCTCTCTCTCTTATTTCTGTCTATTTTCAAAAATTCAGTGTTCTATTAATATTAAGCAATTTTGCAAACACCGCCACCACTACAAATACTACTACAGAAAAGTTGTTGATGATGATGATGATGAATAGAAACTTTTTTTCTTACCTGAAAATTTCATAAACACCATTGCCTGTAGCTGTCACTAAATTTGTCAATAATAATAATAATTTTATCATCATCATCACCATTATCATCATCCTCATTATCATCATCCTCATTATTATTATTATTATTATAACATCATTATTTGTTGTTATATTTTCCACTGATGGATTTATGCTTTTAATAGATGCAGTGCATATTAGAGTCTGTCCATTCTGTCTACCTATCTGCCTATCCATCTGTCTACCTATCTATCTATCTATCTATCTATCTATCTATCTATCTATATCCCTGTCTATCTGTCGTATTTGTATGTATTTATACATCTGTGTTTGTAACTCATAAATTATGTTTCTAGATCATAATAGCTGGTAGCCATGTAATATTTTTTTTTGGCTTCTTTTGTTGTTTTTAATGTTTATTAGCAATAAAGGGGAATGTGCTATTTCTACTTCTACAGATAATATGTCATTTTCATAGTGTGAATTTCATCCCTGTCTTCAACTTTTTCGTATATATATATATGTATATATATGTGTGTGTGTGTGTATGCACGAGTGGCTGTGTGGTAAGTAGCTTGCTTACCAATCACATGGTTCCAGGTTCAGTCCCACTGCATAGCACCTTGGGCAAGAGTATTCTACTATAGCCTCAGGCCAACCAAATCCTTGTGAGTGGATTTGGGAGAGAGAAACTGAAAGAAGCCCATTATATATATATATATATATAT
>NC_068982.1:57814776-57817317 GCF_001194135.2 Octopus bimaculoides | reverse complement strand
ATATATACAAAAATAAGAGGGATGACCAGCAAAAGTGGACTCCTATATGCTAGAAATAGATGCCGAATCATCTAACCACGAAAAAAAATATATGTTCTCAGTAAAAATTCTGCGACACAACAGACTGTAAAAGGGCAAGACAAATGAAAAAATACTAAATAAAAACGATTAACCTACGTACCATGGTTTCACCTGTTAAAATTTACATATGTAAATAACTGCAGGATCGTCAGCGTAGTCTGTCGATTTGCGATGTAATTTCCAGAACTAGACACAGGACGTCCAACCGAAAGGGAGCACATGTAGAGTTCTACAAATTACATTCTGTGTATCCTTTTAAATTTCTACCCTCATAAATAAATTTATATATATATATATATTATTTAAAAGAGTTCCAACTCTGTCTGTTTTTTTATGTTTTATTTATATTCTTATAAAATTAATGTGGGATATAGAATATGGAATATATAATATAAATAGTAAAATGAAATGAAGTATTGAATGTCTTATTGAATATATGGAATAGTGAGTATTAAATATATATAGGGGCTAGTATACTTTCCTGCTTTATAGCAGTCATCAAGGTCCCGTTTGACAGATGCACTGTAGTTGACTGGCTGTTCTTTTGTATTTTATACACATTCCTTTGGGCAGCAGCAGTAGGAGTTTGGCTATTTTTAGAGATGATGCCAAACCATTTTTCAATGTTTATTTTTAGAAATGATGACATTTGAGAGATTTTTTTGTGTTTTAGTTATAGGGATAAGATTTTTAAACCCCAAGTAAGGTTAATTTAATCATTGTTTGTTAAGAGTGGCTTTGAATTTCTTAATAAAGTCCTTTTCTCTTAATTTCATTTAGGTTGTAAAGTTTATGGAATGGAAATATCATATAAGTTTTTCGACCACATGTTGCCAGATGGTTACTCAGTGGTATTTGGCGGACCTCTGGGTTTTTAATTTGTTGTCAATGCACACGTGAGCGTTCCGATAGTGCATTACCTGTCTGGCCAACGTACAGTTCTTCACAATTTAGGCATTTGATGCAGTAGATTAGATTTCTACTTTTGCAGTTCATGTTCACATTGGTGAATATTTTCCCTGGTTTTGTGTTCATATATGGTCCGGTATGAATTGATTGGCATGTACCGCATCGGCTATCATTGCATTTGGACACAGTGAATGTTTGATTTTTGTTGCTGAGGTCAAACCTTGCCTTTGTTAATAACTTTTTCAAGTTTTTAGGTTGTCTCTTACTGAGAGTTATACTTTGATCTGTAATGATATTTCTCAATTCCTGACTTTGTGCAATGATTGGTAGTGGCAAGCTGATAGACAAAATGCCTGGTGTTATTTCACTGGTCTTTACATTCTGAGTTCAGATTCCACCTAGGTTGATTTTGCCTTCCATCCTTTTGGGGTCAATGAAATAAGCACCAGTTGAGCACTGGAGTTGATGTAATTGACTTAAATCTACCCCTGAATTTCCTGGCCTTATGCCAAGATTTGTCAGCAATAGGAGTGGCTGTGTGGTAGGAAGCTGGCTTCCAAACCACATGATTCTGAGTTCAGTCCCACTGCGTAGCATCTTGGGCATGTGTCTTCTACTATAGCTTCAGGCTGACCAAGCCTTGTGAGTGGATTTGGTAGATGGAAACTGACAGAAGCCCATCATATATGTATATATATATCAATATATATCTATGTGTGTGTGTCTTTGTGTCTGTTTGCCCCCCATCCATCACCACTTGACAACTGGTGTTGGTGTGTTTATGTCCTCTGTAACTTAGTGGTCCAGAAACTAATAGAATAAGTACCAGGCTTAAAAAATAAGCACTGGAATCGATTCATTTGACTAAAAGTTCTTCAAAATGGTGCTCCAGCATGGCCGCAGTCTAATGGCTGAAACAATTAAAAGATATAAGAGAAGATAAATTAAATTAATGGCCTTTAACCCACGTAGAGAACCACTAAACATGCCGTAGTCTTGGAGTAAAGATTGTTTGCCAACATAACATGGCAGTCCTGGTTTAGGACGAATGTTGCTGTAATTTAGCCCCAGGAGACATTGCTTCCAGCTGGCTATACGACACAATCTGTATCCTTATATTTTCGAACAAGGAAATCTAGCACCCCCACTCAGCTCAAAACAATATCTGTGTATCGTGATTTCCTGGTTATTCTGGAAATTGCAATACGCAGATATTGTTCTGAGCTGATTTGGGGTACTAAATTCCCTTGTTCGAAAATATAAGGACGCAGATCGTATCATATAGCCAGCTGGAGACGGTGACTCTTGGGGCTAAATTACAACAACATTCGTCCTAAACCAGGACTGCCATGTTATGTTGGCAAACACTCCAAAGTACTGTTGTTGAATATCTCTCGTTGTGAGATTCAAAAATAGTAATTTTCTAACACCATAGTCTTGTTATATATTCCAATGAGAATCTGATTAAATGGTCCCAACTGGAAATCCTCTTAAAGTGATTTGAACTCAGCACCACTATCTCTCTCTCTCTCTCTCTCTCTCTCTCTCTCT
>NC_068982.1:57805353-57814611 GCF_001194135.2 Octopus bimaculoides | reverse complement strand
ATATACACACATGTATGTATATTTATATTTTTATATATATATACATGTATGTATATTTATATTTTTATATATATATACATGTATGTATATTTATATTTTTATATATATATACATGTATGTATATTTATATATATATATGTATATATATATATACATACAAACATGTATGTATATTCATTCATATATATATATATATATATATGGTTTGAGAGAAAAGAACCAAAGTTCATAAACTCATCCATGAAAATTCACAGTCACATATAGAAAAATTAATAAGTAAATGCACGATAAATAAGTATAATATAATACAAAGTAAAATCATAAAATAATGATAATAAAATGACTACACGTGTTTCATAACCAAGTTTTCAAATAGGAAATAAAATATATTCAAATCGATTAAATCGATCGAAAATCAATTCTATTCAAAAATATAGCTAATCTTCAGGTCAAAATACAACGATAATAATAATAAAAAGAATGTATATATCAACCACATTCTTTTTATTATTATTATTATTATTGTTGTGTGTTTGTGTCTCCTCATCTTCATATCTTGTGATAAGTGTAAAATGAATGTCACTATCATTCATGCAAGCTATGTCATTCATTTCCAATATTTCGCAAGAACATGTCTGGCCACAGAGAAAGATAACCTTGCTTGGAAACAGGCGAGGGTTGGCAACATGGAGGGCATCCAGCCTTTGAAAATCTACCTCAATAAATTCCATCTGACCCATGCAGACATGGAAAAGTAGGTATTAAAAGGACAATGACGATAATACAAGCTATTGTATTAACTCACTGATTAGTTAAAACAATATTAATTCATTTTCTTACAACTTGCCTTTCATTTGAGATTCCTTCTTGTATATCTTACACATTTTGTGGAAAGATCTAAAGTAAATGATTGAGTCAGCGCCAGTTTATGATTGGTATCTATATTACCAACCTGCAAATAAATGAAAATCAATGTTGTGGATTCCGTCTATATCCCTTTATATTCTCAATTGAAATTCACCCAGGTTTACTATGTATTTCATTCTTCTATATTCAATAAAACAGGTATCGATCAATAAATATAGGTCATGACCCCAGCATGGCCATAGTCTAACAACAAAAATCATTTAAGAATTCGAAATATAATAAATCTTATGAAAATTTATAGGTCAGGCAATTTTGAAAATTATAGGTTACTTGTTATGACTTTCTCTTCATATGTGTATATATATATATATATATATATATATATATATATATATATATTCATAATGAATTATAGAACAATCCGGAAATGAATCAGAGACAGTTTGTCTATTACAAGATATTGCAAAACATATTCTTGACACAGTTTATATCTATATTTAAAAAAAGAAAAGAAAACAACATAAGCATATTTCCAGTAAAGCTTTTCCATTAAGCTCAAAAAGCAATCTGATACCCCCCTCCCCACACACACACACACTGCCACCCTACACATTCCTTCTTTCTTCAAAATTAAAATCTACTCTGCTGGTCTTAATGGATCTAACACATGCTGGCAACTTAAGAAGGGATAATAAAATAACATAACATAACAACGCAATCAAAAGAGATTGAGCTATTCATAATTATTGGAATTATGATATATCTCTTCGTATTTTATATATTCATTGATAAAATGTAATGAATTTATTTGCTTTTATCGTTATTGATTGACTTAGTTAATCAATAATAAAGCTTTATTAGTTGAAGTGATGATGATGGTTGTGGGCTGGGATGGCACATGTAAGTTATATCAATGTTTGTGAGTTCATACTTTGTTATACATAAACTGCTTTACTTTTTTATTATTATTATTATTATTATTATTATTATTATTATTATTATTATTATTATTATTTTGAAATTTCACTAATGAGAAAGTGGGGGTTTGCATATAACCTTTTTTCCTGGTTCTTATCAGCTGGAGAAACAGAGATGACTTAATGATGACAGAGGATGAATTCAGAGGGGAGTGGAGGGAACAGTACATAGGAAGATGGGATTGATCAATGCTTAGAGTAGGGCAGTGTTTCCCAACTTATTTTCCTCCAGGCCCCACTATAATTTTACTGAAAAATGTATGCCCCACCAGCAGTTGAGAAAAAAAAGAACAACTTTATTTTTAATATTTTATCACAGTTATCTAATTCAAAAGAATCTACCAGTAACCCTTTTTTATTAAGTACTGCAGAAGAAAAAAAGTACATTGTTGACTAAGAAAAAAGTATATATATATATATGTATATATATACCCAGGCCTATTCCCCATTTTTTTAGGAGTGGGTAGCCACAACAAGACACACACCAGGCATTCCATTCATTTCCCAGTTCAAAGAGGTAAGCCCCGTTCTCTGCTCAGTTGAGCACCAGGGTTGATGTAACTAATATTTATATTTCACTTTTTGCAAATTTTTCAAATATAATATCAAATACTTTTGGTCCCACTGACAGATTTTCTTATAATGTTTTTAATTTTCCAGTTGTTTTAGCAATTAGTCAGTGAATCTTCTAAATTTAATTAGTCTTTAATCAATTCCTCAACATCTTCATTCACATCTTGATATATCTGTCCACAACTTGATTTAAGCCCAGTTTTGACTGATTCAATAAAAATGTTCTATTTTCTAAGGAATTTTCCTATTGCTAAAATTTATTGTTGTATGAGATGTTGAAATTTGCTTGTTTACATGGCTAGTTTGGGAAATCCTCATTAGCAAAACAAGAGAATCTGCTTTTCTTCAGTTAAAGGAATAAAAAGGTTTGCTTCTCCTGTATAGCATGTTTCTATGGAATATGCATTGATGAAATGTTTGACTTAGTTTGCAGTTTGTAATCATTGTACAAATAAATTGTGTTGTAGTACCTAATTATTTAAGAGTTTTGAATAAGAAACCGTATTTCTACATCAGTGACACAAACAAGATTAATATTGAAATATCTGTTTCAGAATTTCCTTTGTAAGATTGCTTACATGCTTATTACACTATGTCTTAGTGTAATAAGACATAGTGTAATAAGCACTTTGTCTTAATCAGTAAGGGTTATTTCCTGTTTGCTTCTATCTAGAAATCAAATGAAATGGCTACTATTCCCTGAAAAAACTGCTTTTATGACTTGGACATCAATGTTTTAAAACTGATCTATTTTCCATTACATTTCAGACAAATTCAGTGCTGAGTTGCCAAAGCAGAAATATTGTTAAAACAAATATTCTGCTCAGTACCACAGATTCACTTGTCAGTTGCTTGACCTTGACCACTTGAGCAAGTCCCTTAGTGGCTGACAATATGTGCATCTCTGATCATGTGTAGAAGTAGTGTGGGAGCATCATAGCCGTGTGTTTGAATAAATGTAACAAAAGAAAAGTTTGAAGGAAATATTAACCATTTTGCACATTTTCTAAGGGTAACCAAATAAGAAATAACAGTGGTTACCAGGGGCAAAAATCATGTTATACAGTGTTGTCATAACAAACATGATATACCATGTTTTAAATGCTTCTGTTTTTACTTTGTCCTCATAATAACAATGATTCTTCTTTCCAGATTAAAGAAGAGACTTCATCAAGAAGTAAATCGAGTTCAGAAACTTGAGCAACAACTAAGGGTTATAAGAAATATCCAGAGCTCATCAGAACAAGTAAGCCCTTAGTTGATTCTACTGAAAGTTCTATAGTTAAATTAACCAAGCTTATCATGCACCTTTATTGTTTCATTTTCATATGATCATGTAGTTGTTAGGACTTTAGTATTACAATCAAGATGGCAAGATGGAAAAACTGTTAGCATGCTGGGAAAAATGCTTAGCAGCATTTTGTCTGTTTTTTTACATTCCACCAGGGTCAGCTTTTCCTTTTGTCCTGAGTTCAGTAAAATAAGTACCAGCTCAGCAATGGGGGGGGGGGGGTAATCGATTTACCCTCACCCCACCCCCAAAATTACTGGCCTTGTATCAAAATTTGAAATCAATATTGCATGTGACTTTGTTAATCTCTAACTCATGCAAAAGATGAGCTATCAGTTGGATTATAATAAATATAATTTTTCTATAGGTTTTATTCCACCTATATTGCTGTTTCTAGATCCTAGTTATCATGTGCGTGTGTGTATATATAGTTTAGTTTCCTTGAATATACACGTTCTTCATGGTTACAGAAAAGGCACAAGCATGGCTGTGTGGTTAACACACTCACTTTACAGCTAGGTTGTTCTTTGTTTTTCATCCTACTGAACAGCAGCTTAGGTGAGTGCCATAACTTGGCTTACCATCAAAGCCTTGAAAGTAAATTTTGGTAGAGGAAACTATGGGTTCTCATTACACACACACACATACATTGATAGACAGGTACATAGATATAAATATGGATGTGTACAATAGTGCTTGAGGATATATAGAGCCACTCCAGTGGAATAGACCTGTGATCAAAAGCAATCCAGTCATGACCATCCCACCTTTTTATATATTAAAAATTACACTGACTGATGTTAGAGTGTAATTTGATGGAAATTTGTTGTTATTTCTAGCAAATCCAGCAGTCATGTGGAGGCTTTCTTGGCAATTCAAAAGCACCAAGTTACAAGTAGATGTACTGTTGTTATTTGTTCAGCATGTCTGGTTGTGGTAAAGTAAATTGTTAGATTGTCTTTCCCTTATCTGGGGACAATTCTTGAGTATCAAGCTTATCTCCTCATTCAGAGTTGGTAACAAAATATCACCAGGCATTTGTTTATTTATTTATTTATTTATTTAGGTAAGATAATTTTAATAGATCAAGAATTTATCCTGTATTTAACATACCTTTATTCATATTTGTAGTCCAAGCCCATGTTAGTTTTTTTTTCTATTAATCTGTATGCATAAATATAGATATACAGGGTGTCCACAAAGTCTGGGTACATAGAATAACTAAAATAGTAACATAAACAATTAAATATAAGACATAATAATTTCTCAAAGTATGTGTTAATCCCCATGTACCCAGCCTGTAAATAAAATCATAACATAAACAATTAAATATAAGAAATAATAATATCTTAAAGTATGTGTTAATCCCAATGTACCCAGACTTTGTGGACACCCTGTACATACACACACAAGACCGCTACACTCATAAACATATATACATGCGTATATACAAATGTACATGTGTACATGCAAACTAACAAGCAAACAGACAAACAATTATGTATATATACATACTAGCAGGACCCGGGAATATTTCACAGAATTAATGGTAAACTTATTGGGTTATTTCTGGAAACTTTATCCAAAAGCCCTAAAAGCATAGCCTGTGTTGTGTCTGTATCAAAAGATAGTCGCTCATCTGCTGATCATTGAAAAGTGAAGGAAATTGGAATACAATGATTACTTAATGCATGCACAATTTTATAGACTTAATACACAATACTCTCTCTCTTTCTTTCTTTCTTTCTCTCTTCACCTTACCCTCTTTTTCTCTCACGTTTTTCTTTCACTTTTCTCCTTTTCTTTCTAATCATGTGAAAGTGTTACAGACAGGCTAAGTAATGGAAGGAAAAAAACAGTACTAAAAAAAATTACACATTTCACTCACCACCACCTCTCTCTCTCCTCCCCCTCATTTCCCCCTCTTCCCATTCCTCCTCTCCCTCACCCACCCCCCTTCAACTAATCACATGGAAGTGTTACGGATGGGCTAAGTAATAGAGTGACAAGCAGAATTATTACAAGATATATCAGTCTGCCATGATCTATCGCCCAGTCTTCTCCTTTCATTCTCTGAGATTTCATCTAACTGCTCCATTCTACCTTCAGAAACTGCCAAATCAAGATTCTGACTCCAAGCAAGTTGTGCCTGAAAAGCTCAATGCAGACAACAATAGAAAGGTTTCTCACAATCCTCATAGGTAAGCTAATAATTTTTCTTGAATTATACCATCCCTGTGTAAATATGTATTACAGTCACTTGCATTGCTTCAAATATTTTTTCTAGAAACTATCTTCTCTACAGCAAGACTCCTGTGCCTGTTCCTCTATCATCCTTTGTCTCTCTACACCTAGCATAAAGTCACCGCCCACTTATGAGCCCAGGAACATGAAGTGCAAGAGGTGCAAGCGCACCTCCTAAAATTTTTGTGGTGATGCAAAATCAAAATTTGCACCCAAACTTAATTTTCTCAGGTTTAGAAAACAGTGCATAAAAAGTAGCTCAAAGATAGATTTCTTCTCAAAGAACAAAAATAAATAAAAAAAAAACAAATAAAACCTTGTTTGTAAAAAACTTTGGACCTGAGTTTGCATCCCCTAAGCAAATTTCATTCCCAATCCAATGTTTCCTCTCTGCTACAAACCCATTCATTCTAGGATCTTTTCTTTGTCTTGTAAGTTATTTGGTGACTTCACTAGCGCCAATGTCATGAAGAAAAACATTCAGTACACTCTGTAAATTGATTGGAGTTAGGAATAGCATCCAGTCATAAAAACCATGTCAGGAGGGCATTGAAGTTCAGTACAGTTCACCTGCTTAGCTTCTCAGATCTTGTAAAAAGCCATCATCTCATGCCAGCATGACAGACAGATGTTAAATGAGGGCTATGGAAGTTATAAAAACAAAAATGTGTTTGTCCACATATATTTTGCGTAAACTTTCAAGGAACGAAGCCAGTATTCTCTGCTGGATGTGTAATGTCAGTGTGCATACTAGACAGAGTATAAGTGCCTTGAGAGAAAAGTTGGACCTAAGAAGTATCAGATGTGGTGTGCAAGAGAGACGACTGCGCTGGTATGGTCATGTGGTACGAATGGATGAGGATAGCTGTGTGAAAAAGTGACACACCCTAGCGGTCAAGGGAAACTGTGAAAGAGGTGGTGAAGCACGACCTTCGAACAGTAGGACTCACCGAGGCAATGACTAGTGACCGAGACCTTTGGAAATATGCTGTGCTTAAGAAGACCCGGCAGGCCAAGTGAGACCATAACCTGTGGCCTATGCCGGTGGTGTAACCAGCCCATTTAAGTGTACCTTTCTTTCATTGGACACTTAACTATGCTTGTGAAGACCTGTTGAGGCAAGTGAAATCAGAATCGAATTCGATGACACCACCGCAGGACTGGCATCCGTGCTAGTGGAGCGCTAAGAGCATCATCTGAGCATGATTGTGGCACGTAAAAAGTACCATTCGAGCATGATTATTACCTGCATCGCCTTACTGGCACTTGTGCCAGTGGTACATGGAAAACAACATTTGAGTGTGGCCATTGCCAGTACCGCCTGACTGGCCCTCATGCTGGTGGCACGTAAAAGAACCCATTACACTCCCAGAGTGGTTGGCATTAGGAAGGGCATTCCAATTATGTTCCAGTCCTTAATGTCCAGCTTCAGTCACTGATGGCATAATTCTGTTTTTCTTAGTTAAATTGCACTTACATGACATTGATCAACCCATAGTTTTAGTAGACAGTATTTGCCCAAGACAGTATGCAATAGTATTGAACTCTGAACCACATGGAAGCTAAGGGAATCTCTTAATGACTGAGCTTGACCTGCATCCATCCATTTGGAGAATCTACCAAAAATCTAGACTTTTAGAAAGTTTTGATGGTTTATCTTTTCTTTTACTTGTTTCAGTTATTAGACTGTGGCCATGCTGGGGCATAATCTTGAAGAACTTTTAGCTGAATGAATCAATCCTAGTACTTATTTTTTAAAACCGCACACTCATTCTATCAGTCTCTTCTGTCGAACTGCTAAGTTACAAGGGACACCAACACTGATTGTCAAGTAGTGGCAGGGGATCAACACAGATACAAAGATATATAAAACGGGTTTCTTTTAGTTTCTGTCTACCAAATCCACTCACGAGGCTTTGGTCAGCCAGAGGCTACCGTAGAAGACTCTTGCCCAAGGTGTAACACAGTGGGACTGAACCCATAACCATGTGGTTAGGAAGCAAGCTTCTCACAATACAGTCACATCTGCAATTAGAATATTTTTTTAATCAAATTTTCAATTTTGAAGATGTATTTGCCTGGAAAGTGATTTGATTTGAGACTGTCTGTTTAAACTAAAACAATTACAATTTGTAAGACACATATTAACCATTAAAAATACACAAAACTGTTAACTTCACTTAAAGATTTATTATTTGGTGCCAGCATTTTTGTTGCACCAATTATGACCTGGTCACTGACAAGGTTCCACTGTGACAGGAGGTCTGTGTCACTGACCTGGTCACAATTAGTACAACAAAAATTTTGAACCAAATAATAAATGTTTAAGTGAAGCTAATAGCTTTTGAGTGGCTTCTGTGTTGTAATTATTTTGAATTTTCAATATTTTTTCCTTTTGGGTTTTTTTGGGGTTTTTTTTCAGTTATCTTTTTATTTTAATGCTTCATGTAATATTTTTTTCTCCGTAAGTCATTATAGATTTTCTTGAATGATTATACATTTAGATCACCTGGGTCATCTCCAACATCTCCAAAATCTCCAAACAATATCGTTGAATCTTGGCTTCTTCATACATCACTGTCAGAGCCTTGTCTACCACAAAAATTATCTCTTAATCATTCAGGTAATGGTTTAAACTATGTTCGTGATATCTCTGAATCATCTTCATCTACCAGGAATATCAAAACGGTGAGTATTTCTTTGAATAAAACCAAACATGTTAAATACAAGATATATATATATATAATCAGGTCATCCCATAAGTTCTGTCCGAATTTTGAAGAAAGAAAACAAGTGATCAAATGTTATATTTAATTGAAATTTAATCATCAATGTACTTTCCCTGATTATCTGTGACTTCCTTCCATCTATTTACAAGCTTTTTAATCCCATCAATGTAAAACTCATTTGGTTTCAAAGCAAAGAACTCTGAAATGTCAGTTTCGACCTCCTCCTGGCTTGTGAAAGTTATGTCCCCCAAATGATTCTGTAAACTGCGAAGCAAATGGCAGTTTGAAGGAGCAAGGTCGGGAGAATAAGGTGGATGAGTAATTTTTTCCCAACCAAGCTGTTCGATCTTCTGTGATGTGATCTTTGCAGTGTAGGGTCACGCATTGTCCTGATGAAACATCACTCCTTTTCAATTCACTAAAGCGGGTCTTTTTTCCTTCAAAGCTTGGTTCATACGCTCTAATTGCTGACAGTAGACTTGAGCATTGATTGTTGCATTAGGTGGTAACAATTCAAAGTTAATTACTCCTTTGCAATCCCACCAGATAGAGAGAAGAACCTTTTTTCAATGAAGTT
>NC_068982.1:57803339-57804747 GCF_001194135.2 Octopus bimaculoides | reverse complement strand
TAAGCATTCTTTCCCATAAACTGAGTGTATGTTTCGAGACACTTTGGCTGCAGAGTTTCCTTTTTTGTACTCATAAAGCATTATGTGCCTTAAATGCTCTTTGGATACTTCCATGTTAGAAAGGGTTTTAATCAAAGAAATTTTAATTCTATTATTCTGTGAAATAATATTTAATTAGTTTAAATGTACACAAATGCATAAAAATAATTTTTAATTCCATTAGACATTCTAAAATACTATTAAATTTCATTCAGTTTTAAAAAAGGTAAAATCGGACAGAACTTATGGGATGACCTGATATAAACAATAATGACAGCTGTTTCAGATTTGTTTTTTAATGATGCGTAGAGGTGTTATATCATGCAACAAAAAAAAAAAAATACCATTTTCATCAGGTGAATACAGGTAAGAATTAACAATTAGAACTTCTCAAGAACAAGTACATAGTGCTATATGACTCTAACCCAAACTCAGTCAAGTACTTGATTCACTGGAATCCAGGAAATTGTGTACACACACACACACACACACACAGATAGATAGATAGATAGATTAGTTTTGTATACATACTTAAAGTTTGTATATGCTGAAAGCCTTACTAAAATGTATTCATTTCAAGAAAGTATCTCTTATAGACATATAGTGTTAAAAGCGAAACAATATTAGCAGCAGGCAGTGGCTGTCCAGAAGTGATTGTGAAGTTTCCTGCTATATGCGACACCAGTGACTTTTCAATCATTGTTAAACTCTATCAGCTAGTGACCAATGTTCGCATGGCATGAGATGATGTGCTTATTTGCTACTGATGAAGCTGATAAGGTGAAGTTCAGATACAGCAATTTCTCCATGAATACTAGTTGACCTGTATCTGCTACTGATTTGTTTCTGTATTTTTCAACACTACATGTCTCCTCAAGATAAATGCCACTGTTTAGTAAAGCTTTCAGCATATACACACTTTAAGTAGGTATACATATTGGTAATTTTGAACAAATACTGCTCTTGTTGCTAATAATGAACATATATATATATATGAGAGAATGTACAAAAAAAAAACAACAACAGACGAGGACAGGTGGTGTAAACAACAAAAGGATGTATTAGTATGACGCTCGAGAATACGGAAAGTCTTTAACGTTTCGAGCTACGCTCTTCAACAGAAAGAATACGGAGAAAATAAGGAGAAAAACTACATACATATATGTGTGTATGCATGTATACACACACATATGCACACACACACGTTATATATGTGATTAAGAAGTTCGCTTCCCAAACATGTGGTTTCAGCTCCCATTGCATTGTGTGAAACCTAGGGTAACTGAGTGAATTTTGTAGATGGAAGCTGCAAGAATCTTGTCATTTATCTATCTAATATATGATATATATATATATATATATATATATA